>NC_064849.1:123295660-123550660 GCF_024139225.1 Suncus etruscus
TATTGGATTGTATGATCTTAAAGTTTCAGCAGTTTCCTACCAGGATTGTTACTGGGCTAGGTAGGTGGAATACAAGGAGGGTAGGGAAATGATCATGCTCTAGCCTCCAGGAAGTTTTTATTTTTTAATGATGAAGCCATTTCCCAAAGGTCAGCAGGGACAATAAAGGGCACATTTTTTCCCCTATGCTCAGTTTCCACGCACTCTTCTGTCTTTCCCACCCCAGGCTATTATGTAGGTTTATAATTATTCCTTCCCAGTTACCATCTCCAATTAGTCACAGCACTCTGGGGACTCTTCGTGTAAAGGATTCACATTCACCAACATCACCATTGCTTCCACTTCCACAGATAAGATAAAAAGGCCAGGACAGGAGGGTCTGACCCCTTTTTGCTGGTGGGACACTTCCTTACTGCTGGTTGGCATCTCATCCAGCTGTGCTCTCTGTTATGGATTCATTGTGGACAGGGAGAATGAACTATAATACTAACACATCTTGCTGTTCAGGTTTACAAATTTAAAATCTCTCTCGGGTTCTGGTGGAACTGTCTGAGTGCCAAGAGAAAGCAGGACACTGCAGGACTCCTCAAGGATAATCCTTTGGGATTTAATCAATCTTCCCAGCCAGACGTTACAATGTGCTAACACCCTTCTGAGTCATGGACTAACTCATGGTCAATTCTGTTTGGAGAACAGGATGAATAATTGAGAGTAACTGGGTGTTTGCCTGAAGTGGGGCCGAACCCAGTATTTATTCTGTTTTCTTGTCTCTTTTTCCCTAAAACAAACATGTCTGGTTTTCTTTCTTCCACCACAATCCCTAACTAATCCTTCATTGGCTCTTCGAAGGAAGTTCAAAGTAAGTCTCGAACTAAGACCCAACCAGGTGGTTCTGCTTACACTTCCAGCATTTCTGCATTAAGTTAAAAGATAATTTATGAGTTCCCTTGAACAGTATGTACATAAGAGCCAAATCAAATTTTCTTTCAATTTTTCTTTTGAAATAATCTTTAAATTATATATAAATTGCAAAAGAAAACAGAAAAATCCTTAATTTTTTAAAACTAGTTTCCACGAGCATTTTTTCCTGGGTGAGAGAATTAAGCCACACCTAGGGCTTACTCCTGACTCTGTGCTCAACAATCTCTCCTGATGATGCTCAGGGAAAGTCATAAGCATCCTATGTATAACCTAAGTGTAATGATCAAATCTAGTAAAATAATATTGATACAGCTCTATTAAATATGCTGCAGTATTTATTTGAATTACAACCATGTTGCACTAACCTTTTCAAGGGACTAATCTGGTAAGCCACCTGTATACTTGTTTGTCTTCCATTTATTGTCTTTAACAACTTTGATACTTTTGGACAATTCTAGTCATTTATTTTGTAAAATGTCTCTAAATGTAAATTTTCCCAATGTCTTTTTATGATTTGACTGGAGCTATACAAAAATATTACAGAAATGAGGCTATGTTTTTCTCAGCATATAATATCAACTGGAAAATGATGTAAGCATGGCCTCTTACTCATTAGGCCAATCTTGATTACTTACTAGATTTATCTTCTTTATATTTAGTTTTTAGAATAAAGAAACTTCTTTTATTATCTTTATTTCTTTGGTAAGCTCATTCATTCTCATGGGCTTGAGTACCATTTTCTGACACATCATATATACCTGCTTTCATATTTTAATTCTGGATCTGTCCTTGGTATTTAAACTCATATGTATAATAGACCATTTGATCTTTTCTAACTTTAAAAGCAAACTTCTAAACATATTTCTTCTACAGACTAATGTTTAGCAATCAACATTTCTAAAAGATGACATGAAAATTTTGTTTTAACCTTTATGTCTCTTCTTTTCCACTCCATCAAATTCCTTAGACAACATCGCAAGTTTTCGGTTCAGAATCTATCTAGGATCTAAGCATGTCCACCATTTTCTCAGTTATCTGATCTGAGTCACTATAATCACATTTTACCTGGATTATTATAAATGCCACCCAGCTGATGATGTTGGTGACATTGATCTTTTTATTTCCATTTGTTTGCAAATGCATCTTTTACTTTACATTTTATTTTATTTTATTGAAACCATGTGATTTACAAAGTCTTTCATAGTTGTATTTCAGCATATAATGAATCAGGGCCAATCCCACCACCAGTATCAACCTCTCTCTATCATGTTCCCAGTATGTATCTCAACTGGGGTCATTTTTTAACAGAGCAGCTGTAGCAATCTTTTAAAAAATTGTTATATCATATAATTATTCTATTTAAGCTCTCAATAGCTTTCCATTGCACTCACTTAAAATACATTTCTAGAGGCCAGACAGATAGTACAACAAGTAAATCTCTTAGATTGCATGATGCCCACTAGGGTTCAACTACTGACGTTCTATATAGTCCCCTGTGCAGAGCTAGGAATAACTCCTGAGCATCACTGGGTGTGGTCTCAAAATAAAATTAATTAAATAAAAAATAAAGTAAAAGCTGTGCTTAAAAAAAATCCATTTCTAGTGTCCTTCAAATCCTGCATATTCCAGTCTGCTGTCTGTCCCAATCACACCTATATGAATGTATCTCCTATTGCTCTCCATACTTACTGTTCCTGAAAACCATCAAATATATTCCTGTGTCAAGCCATTGCTCATGCCTTTAATCTTCTCCTTTTCAGTATTGTCCCACTCAGAAAAGGTTATCTTAACCACAGCAGTTACCCAAATTGTATCCTTTCAGTCATCCCGGACATTCCTCTTTCTCATGTTCAATCCATCATCAAATGCTGTGATTTCCAACTACACCACCATCATTTAAACAATGCTCAAACCTGTCTACTTCTAATCTCCACTGTTAACATCTAGGCTCAGCATTATCTGTTCTTTCTGATCTCTTTAGTTACTCACCAGGTGATTCTTCTCACACTTTTCAGGTCAGAGTCTGTTTATCAGAGATGAAACCCAAGGCCTCCTGCATATGGAGCAGGTGTATACTACAGACTAATATCCTCAGCATTCTCTTTGCTCTCAAAAGTTTGAGAAAAGCAAATTGAATGAAACTACAGCCTACAAAATGTTCTTTAATGACTGCTGGGAGATAAAGACCAGGACTTTAAAATTTTATATTAAAGTAACATTGGTTTATAGCATTTTATGTTCAGTGGTACATTGTTATATTTCAACATCTGTATGTACTATATTATGATCACCAACAAAAATCTAGTGTCCATTTACTACCATATAATTGAGCCCCTTTGTCTGTTACACCCACTCCTAAGCCTCTTTTTCTCTACTAACAATATGTTCTCTGTATCTAAGAATTAATTTTGGGGTGTGTGTGTGTGTATGTGTGTGTGTGTGTGTGTGTGTGTGTGTTCTGCTGTGTTCATTTGCTTGGTTTATTTTCACTTCTGAGTAAAGTCATATTATATGTTAGACCACAGTTATTTTTAATTTTCTTGGATTTGGGTCCATTCCTGGCTCAATTCATTGGCTACTTTCAGTGCTCAGGGCTAACTCCCAATAGTGCTTGATACTCTAAGCTTGGTATTCCTTGTGCTTGGTACCAGTAATCAAACCCAAGGCCTCACACATGCAAGGTCAGTGTTATACAACAGAACTATATACCAACCCTTAGACCATACTTCTTTTTTTTTTTTTTTAAGAAACTCATTTATTTTCCATCAACCTAATTTTCATTCCTGTTTCAGTTTAGAAAGAACAGCTTAAGACCATTCAGTGGTGGTTCCTACCCACTCAGTTGCCTGAGCAATGGGAACTGCAGACCAGTCTTCTATAGCAGGCTGAGCACTCCAGTATTCAGTAGAGAGCTACTGAATTGGTGCAGAGTTGACCTGTACCCTTTCACACCAACATGCAACCTCAGGCTGAGTAGCAGTAAATTCTGGAGCTGGAGCAGTCCATTCGCCCTGAAATTCCTCCTTGGTCACCATCTTCTCAGCAGCAACCTGCTCTTCCTTTTAACCTCATCAGGATCCCTATAGAAGTAGATATCAACCATGACCTCTGATGGATGTTCAAGGGGGATGGTGCCTCGCATTCTCAGAACTTCCCCGATCAGCATCCACCACATGAAACCCACAGAGCGAGCTCCCTTTGGCAATGTGCACAAAGCGCAAAGGAGAGTCTGTTACACAGAGCAATTGTAGGCAAATTAATATAAATGCCTCAGTGAAGGGCTGGTGATCGGCCCTGGGATTAGTAATCACCAAAGTTTTGACTTCCAGAAATCTGACTTGTTTTGATTAGTAAAAGTACCAGGTGTGAAGCGGCCAGAGATTGGAGTGACTCCAGTGTCAGCAGCAAACTTAATTCAGCACAGCTCTCTGGCCAGTATTCCTGAATGAGATAAACCTGACACCAGTTGGGTCTTCATTGGCAACAATGGCACGAGCTGCCAGCAGAAGCTACTCTCAGCTTCTCTTCAAATTAATGATATAGATGATATTACTTTTCCTGGAAGTCCAGGTTAGTAACACCTTAGTGGGTGCCTGCGACAAAGAATTTGAGGTCATCTTCCTTCATTTGCAAGACATTTAGGGCTCCGGGCATTGTGAAATTTCCCTTGAAGTTATGATGTCAAGAATCAAGAACAACGCAGAATGAATCCCTTGCTAGGTAGAGCGAAAGAGAGACCAAGTTCTTAAAACGGCCTTTAACATAACCCTCCTGATGTGGCCTTCCCTTTCCATACTTAACAACCCTGGCTTTCTTTTCACTGCTTATATGGAGCTGTATTTTCCCCTAATGTGGCCGGCAACTCACTCCTGTTTGAAAAATACTCCATTCACCTCACTCATCCCATACTATATTATTCCCAAACTCCCATCAGAGTCTATACAAGATTGATGAATATGCTACAACCTATTCATCATTGCTTCAAAGAATCCTCCACTGTTCCTCAGTACAAATGAGGTACTTTTTTTATATCATAAAGAATCTTGATTTTGGGGGCCAGAGAGGTGGTGCTAGAGGTAAGGCATTTGCCTTGCAAGCGCTAGCCTAGGATGGACTGCGGTTTGATCCCCTGGAGTCCCAAGCCAGGGGAGATTTCTGAGCACATAGCCAGGAGTAAACCTGAGCGTCACATGGGTGTGGCCCACCCCCCACCCCCACCAAAAAAGAATCTTGATTTTTTTCCTACAGAAGGTAAATAATAATTTATTATTGTGGGATTATCTGTCACATATTTATCTCCTCCATTAGATGGTGAATTTTATTATAGCAAGGGGCAAAATATTTGACACACAGCTAACACACACAAACACATACACACTGTGGATTGAACAGATACATTTATAAAAGTCATGCTTTCAAAAGACAAATTTGGTGAATCAGAAGTAAGGGAACAAGAAAGGATTAAGTTTTATATAGTGAGAATGCCCCTAGGATAACAAAGGACAAGAAGGAAAAAACAAAATGCTAAACTGTGTTGTGAGAGAATAAAAAGTAAAGGTAACAGTGTTGGGGAAAAATAGTATTGTGCTACAGAGACACGACTTTACCTCAACAGTTCACAGCACTGTATTCAGTGCTGACTGATCAACCTAAATATGAAAAGGGGATCAATCAATAGATACTTGGAATATTTATTCATTGTAGTGAGATCCATATGGGAACTGAAAAGTTGAGGGGCAGTTATGTGGCAAAGACCAAAACTGGATCTGTTGCACCACTTCTTGCATCTTAAAAAGACAAAACCAGGGGCCAGAATGGTGGCACAGTGGTAGGGCATTTGTCTTGCATGTGGCTGATCCAAGACACTAAGGTTTGATCCCCTAGCATACCATATGCTCCCCTAGCTAGGAGCGATTTCTGAGCACATAGTCAGGAGTAACCCCTGAGCGTCACCGGGTGTGACCCAAAAACAAAACAAACAAACAAAAAAGGCAAAACCACTTGAATGACAAAGAAATTTCAAATCACTTTGCAATCTTCTGGACTAGCTTAATAGCCTATTTTCTGTCTTTTTAACAGCTTCTGTGTACTTGATAACATTTTCAATTCAAATGGTTTCATTACTACAAGATGCAACTTCATTAGCAGGAGCTCTGAGATCCCAGACTATACTAGCTCCCTGTCATATAATTTAGCCTCAGTCATACCTCAGACAATATTTATACAAGGTCACTTCTTCAAACCTTGTCTAGCCTTCCCAAATGACAATATTATTTATGCCAAGTGCTTCTCCTAGGGGATGGAAAACTGCCAACTCTGGTTTAATAGGATATATGGACAGGCTAGAAAAACATCATTTGTAGCACACACAGTTTATGTATTTAGTATATAACTAGGGGTACAGACTGATCACTGGAAACATAGCCAAAAGCTGGCCCCAGGAAAAAAAAAAAAGCCACAAAAGCACTAAGGTTTGGATCTTTCCTCCCTGATATTAGTTTTGGAAACCCTAGGTTTAGGCAGAATTATGAATGCACAGAGAGAGCTGTCTCAGACTCCAGTAGCTACCTGAATATCCAAACTAAGGGGAAAACCTGCAAAAGGAAATTTAACTTGGGCGTATTTGCCCAGCAGCCATCCTCATGTGGTTGCAAATTAATGTGCCCATCCAGTGGAACAGGCAGCCTGGGGGCTTCTGGTAACAAAGAACAGTCTAACCCTGTTGATGTTAATTTACCAAATTATTCACATCCCACAATCTGGAATAGAAATCAGCAGCCAAAAAAATGCCTCCTCTACACCTCAGTCAAAACACCTATAAAAGTCTAGATACCAGGAGGCAAAGTCTGGAACAGAAACGACTTCATTCTGTTGCCAATGAGTTATTAAAGTTTAGAATGATGGAGCTGCCAGGGGTGTCTGGGTTACCCTTGCTTCCAAGCCCCATTCTTGGTGGTGTCCTTAATAATACATTTGGTCAAAATATAGTGGTGACAACTATTTTTTCTTAAAATCTAGCTAAGAATAAAAGTCATACATTCTACCTAATCCCTTACAGGCTCTTTAAATTATAAAATATTTCTAGTAAATAATTTAACTTCAAGATACTAAGCTTTACAATAAAATATAAAATAACTGTTCAGATTGCATACCTTATTTTCTTTAAAATGCCACTTGTAAGCAATTTATGCATTTTTCTTCTTTGACTAGAAATACTGCAGTAATAGAAATACTTCTCTACATAAAATACTGTATCTGATTTAAATATTAGGAGATAAAATGTTAGGTTGTAAAAGGGCATCAACATTCAAAATTATTCCTTTGAACTAATATATTTAGAAAGGTTCTTGTTTTTTTAAAGTATTTCTAAGACTATTGGCATTGTATTTTTTGTTTGTTTGTTTGTTTTTGGGCCACACCTGGTAATGCTCAGGGGTTACTCCTGGCTCTGCACTCAGAAATTACTCCTGGCAGGCTCGGGGATCATATGAGATGCCGGGAATTGAACCCAGGTCCATCCTGGGTCAGACGTAAGCAAGGCAAACACCCTATCACTGTGCTATCTCTCTGGCCCCAGCATTGTATTTTTATTCTTAATCACTTTCAAGAGGATGCTCCATTGATCAAAGATTTAGCAGTACTTAATATAATTGCCATTAGTTATTAATATAATAGCACACTAACCCTTTGTAATGTAAAGAGTCAGGCAATACCAGGTTCAGTAATTATTTTGAGACAATAATTATGATGTGTACAAGATATATATATATGCAATATATATTAATAATTAATAATTATTTGGTAATTGATGCATATCAATAGAGGACTGGTTAAACAAATTAGCCATAAGAAAAAGTCCCAGGTTATGTTATAAATAAAAATTAGTTTGGGAATCACAAAGACAAAATAGAGGATAAATCTCTTGCTTTGCAAATAGTTAACATGGGTTTGATCTCCGGTAGCCCATCTGGCCCCTTCAGTCCTACCAGATCTGACCCTTAGCATAGGGGTAAGGCACTTGCCTTGCATAGTCCTTGGTTCTACCCCAATACCGTTAATGACCATCAATGAGTGATTCCCGAGAAGAGAGCCTGTAGTAAGCCCCAACCAGGTGTGTCTTCAAAACACCAAACAGAATTATATTATAGAAAATTACACACATTTTTCCAGAGAAGTTCACAGTACACTAAGGAGTTAATCAAATACTACATATATATATATATATACCAAAATTTGGCAAGAGGAATGTTATCAAAATATTAAGCCAAATAGGTATGACAATCCTGAAAGTGCCCCTCCAGATGGTATGGGTAGGCTTTGAGAAGAGAATTGAAGAAGTGTTACTGGTATGACTTCTTTTATATATAAGGAGGATAATACTTCAGGACATTTAGAAAGCAAGAATTCTTGCTTTTGTTTTTATTATAGAAATAATTTGCTTCCCATCAGTCAGCATCCAAATGAAAAGAGGGATAAAAGAACATTTTGTTTGATGAATTGGAAAGGACCTGGTTAAGACTTTATCTGGCTCTCCTTATACATCTCCTTTGGTAAAGAAGAGTGAGAAGCCTGACTTTAGTTTCACTAAGTGACAACACTTTGTCCTCAACAGTAAAGTATTGCCATATGGCTTCTAACATTATAGCACTTCTGGGTAACCCCTGCACCCGTCTTCATGTCTACATGGTTCTACAGCATAGAGATTTATTAGGATATTGTAAATAAAACTTGGATAAATGGAAACATGAAATGGGAAGATCCTACAGGCTAAAGAAAAAGAAACTAGAAAAATAGGCTGTTTCATCAGCCTTTCTGGAAAATAGATATGGCACATGATTTATTAACATGGGGGCTTTTTCATGGCTGAATATAGGCAAGCAAAGGTGGAATAAAATTTTTCTTATATGTGTCTCTGCATGCATTGGCTGGGCTTTCCTATTTGAACATCCTGTGGGTTCCTCAGGCTCAAAGCATTTGAGGAAGGGATCATTCATTCTCCTTTTTATTTTCTTAGATTAACTATTCAGACAGCACTTGAGTAGAGGTAACATGTAAAGTAAGTGGGGTGGCTAAGATCCTTGTGGTTGGAAGCAATGAGATATGGGGGAGGAGGTTCAAGGACAGAACAATGGGACAGGCTCATATTTGGGGGAGAAAAGAGCAAATACAAAGGGATCACTTAAGAACTCAGAATATGAATGCAATTTCTCAGTTTCATATTCTATAAACATCATTTGCTTTGAGATGGAAATTTAGTCAAAAATAAAATGTAAAGATTTCATAGTTGTATCGTGTTTGATGCTAATGAATCTTTCTTTACCTAGGCCTAAAATAATCCAGATGTGCATTTTTTAATGGATACTGGATATATTTATTTATACTGAATAAAACAAAGCAAAACTATATTTCGAAGAGCTCAGCTATTTCATGCTTCTGAAAGAGAATCAAAATGACTTTTTAGGAGGAAAGACTCCTTTAAAGAAGTCTTATTGGCTTGATGGATCTAGGATTTTCTCTCTATAATTTTTTAATTTGTTTAGCCAATTATTGACACACACTTGGCAAGTAGTGTTATATTAGTTTCATGTACACAATATAATGATCTGATATTTGTATATATAGCTCTCACTTATAAAGCCTAAATTAACTTTTTTGCTTCTATTATTAGTTATTAAATAGTGAGAACTAATGAAAGTTTGCTTTTGCTTCCTTTCTCTGACTCCCTTTGCTCTGAAATGACTACAGGACTGCTCACACTACCACAAATCTCCAGGACTGGAAGGTTTAATACTGTGGCCACTGTAGTTCCTGAGATTTAGATCAGACGACAGTAATTGTGTAGTTAATTTGGCCGATTTTAGGAATATTGGCTCTGCAGTTTCAGAGCTGCTCAGACTAAACTAGAGATTATTTTACAAGCACCATCAAAATCCTCATTTGCATGTGTGAAATTCCTGTGGAGAGGCTCATTTGAATCAAGCTGGTTAGGGCAGATGACAAGTTTAGTTTGCAAGTGTGAATCGCATCTGCTGGATCTCAGCCTTTCCTCCAGCAGGCTTCCTTTTCTCTGGTCCAAATCACTAATAATTGTTTCAATTTCAACACAAGTAAAACCTCCAACACCTGTCCCTTTACCTTTCATCAAATATGACATGAAATTTTCTTAGAACATCATCAGTGGTCACCACCACAATAACGATCACCACAATGCTATCTACAGTGAGTTAAGTGTTTCGTCTCCTTAGATCCTCACAACTACGTAAACCAATAATTTATGTAAATTTATGTAACTATTTAAATTATGTAAATTATTGTATTACCTCTCTGTTTTTATATTTTAGGGAAAAAAAACTCATCCCAGAAAGCATAGGTAGAAAGCTACAGAGTAGAATGCATTTATCTTGATGCTCATGGCTATGTTTTTATATATAAAATATTATTACAAAATAATATTATACAAAATATTATTTGTATAATGCCTTACTGCTTCTAATTAGTAGACAGGCTTTACTTGGCAAATAGTAAATAAGACCAACAAAAAACACCAAAAGACCCTGGTTTATGGAACAAATCAGGGAGTTCGTTGATTCAGTTGTTGATTCTGTTGTTGACTTGTTGTATCATTGTTGTCTTATAACAAGCTATTAGGAATCTTAGGAACTCTTTCCTTTTGGGGATGGCAACTCGAGTTCATTAACATATGGCCTGTATAACGGTAAACTGTGATCCTGCAGTTTTTCCTCTCTGGAGTAATTCTGGGAATCAAAGCTTTCTCTGTGGAAGTTTTGGGAGAAAAAACATGATGATAACAAAGCCCTAAATTCAAGCTGTTGGGAAATGTTAGCCTTTAGCCTTTCACCTAAAACCTTTACCTTGCAGCTGTTCAGACCACTCCCTAGTTCTTATTTTAGAGCATGAGAGATCATGAAAAAAATAAGTGCTACTTATTCTTCAGTGCAGAGATTCTTCAGAGTTATCAGGACACTCTACTTTTTAGAGGTGTGTGACATGGGGCCCCCACTTTCCTTTTAAAGAAGAATGCTACACAGTAGTTACTCATTTCCCCATTCTCCTTCCTCCCAAACATCTTCCACATATGGAGAGAGAGGAGGGTCCCGACTCATCACCTGGACGGCAGTCTGGCAACTGCTGGCCAAAGTGGTTTATAACATCTGGATAATAGTTTCCAGATGTGACCAGATTAAAAGTTTCACACTTCACATCTTGAAATAACTGACATATGCATGAGAGTTTCTATCATCTGGTCCCAGAGTGGAAGCAGCAGAGCCACTCCAAACATGACAGCGAAGATGGAAGCAAAGGATCTCAATAGCACAGAGCGGTAAGGCAGAGTCTCTGCTCTCATTAAACCCACACGAACAGAGCTAAGTCCACTAATGGACGAGACAGAACATGAATTTGGGGATCAGATAGATTCATGTTACTCTAACCCCCCATCACTAGTTGCAAGGGATTTGAACAAGAATTTAACCTCTCAGACAGAGCCTTGGACTTCTTTGTAAAGTGGGAAAGCAATTCTAAGTAGGGGAGAGCCACCATATATCTGGGACATAGCAGGCACTTGACACATGCTTGTTTTTTCTTTTTTCATTGTTAGTTGAGTCTAGGAAGACAATTCACCATTGTTATAAAAGTATGGGCGAAATATGCAGGACTAGAAGTTTTTTCTCACTTTTTATGCTCAGCAACATATTTTTTTTATAAAACACAAATAATGGTAGCAGATATGTTCTTTTGAACAGAACACATTTTAAACCATTTGCCACCAAAATATTTTACCTTTAATTTGTCTTATAGACAGATTCAGACCAAACCTAACCCCCCAGATGAAAATACTGTGGTTCCTCGCATCTTCTGAGCTAGACATTGCCGAAAGGAGAGTCCAGCTGGACTTAAGCTTCAGAGTCACTAAAAGTAAATGGAACCATTAAGGAAAAAAAAATGATTCTCACATAGTAAGTTCAGGGAAGCTCAATGACATATTAAGTATTCCATTAGAGATCTAATCCAAATGAACAGGTTAATTTTATTTATTTTTTTAGGAGTGCCTGTCTTTATTTTAAAAATCACTATCAGCATAATAACTGCTAGTTATTGAGCATCTGCTTTATTCTAGGGAAGTGGTAGATTCTGTCCTTCTAATCTTCCTATGTAATCTCCTTTATAATCTGCCTATAAGGCAGGCTTTATTATTATCATTCCCATTTTGGGGGGTGAGGAAATTGTAACTCAAAGAAGTTAAAGACCTTACCACAAATCATAAAGTTGAGCAGCAGTAGAGTTGGAATTTGAACCCGTCTGTCTAAGTCCAAAGGCATCTGTCAACAGCTGTGAATCAATAACTTTACCTTATCACACAGCGAGAAGGACACTCTTGACAGCAGATTGTTCCTGCCCATTTCCCAAAATCTCCTGACAGTTCCACTGTGACATCTCGTATGCCTTTGTCTACAACCTGGGCTCAGTACACATTCCTCAGGGGCACTAAAGCACCTTCTCTGCAGCCCTGTTGGTAGGACAGGTGTGCAACACAATAGCTCCTTTTCTTCCCATCTGCTTCTCCTTGAGCTGTGGGGCCCCAGTCCGTCACGGGCGGCTGCTCCCCACATGTGCTCACAGTCCCATTGATGAGAAATGGCAGAAGCAGGTATTAAAGGTGGAGGTCTGGCTTATTGCTCTGAATGTATTAAAAACCATTCCCAGACTCCACATAAAGAGTTTTACACACACAGCCCACATCAACCAGGGAGACAGAGAAGCAGACATGGGGATAACCACAGTGAGACAAATAACCACAACACAAGTCTGGGAAGACCAGCCCAAGGAAAGCGACTTTCACAGACTGGGTGATGGATCATCTCCTCAGCAGACAGACAGACAGCTAGAGGTACTTATTTTTATAAAAAGTTGACAGAAAGAACTCCAGACACCCAGGCCTGCTCCCTCTCTTTCTGGTGTACAGAGCTGAGTCAGCCTCCTCTGTTTCCCTTTGCAGCGTGAGTTATTCCATGCACCCCTGCTAATTGGCCACATCCCTCTCCTTTCTTTTCTCACAGGTCATTTAAATGTCTACTTGTCTGGGTTAGAACTTGAGTAGATGCTGGATTCCCTTCTCCAGTCCTCCCCCGTGATGAATTTCTCATACCTAGGGCATTGTTTGTGGGGAAAATTCTTTTGATTTAAAGGCCCTGGAGATGGTTATCCGAAGAATTTGCTTTAGTAGGCTCTTGAAGATGATACTTACCATTTACTGAGTGCACAGTAAGTGCCAGATCATTTCCATAAGCCATCTCCTTGAAACCTCATAATAATCATGTAGGATTATTGTATAGATCAATAGCAGATAGGCTTTGTGTAAGCAAGGGGAGGAAAGAGAAAATCAGATTGCATGCTGATTTCCTTGGTGTTTCTTTAGCCTTGCAGAGGCTGAGTGGTTGGAGGGAACGAGCTACTCCAGGGTCAGTAGACTGGAATTTTTGTCCTGGCATTGATACCAACCAGCTCTGTGATCTGGGCAAGACACTTTACCTCTGTTTATCTAGTCTGAAAAAAAACAACTGGTGACTAGATTAGGTGATTTCTATATAAGGCCATTTCCTCTCATTTTCTATGGCTATTGCCTTTTTTCATACTGTAGTTAGTATTAACAATATGTCAGACTTCCAAGAATAAAGCCCTAGTACAAAGTCCATTGGCACTGAATTGATGTCCTTCATCACTCAGCTCTGGAGAATAACACATCCAAGCCACATTTGGATAGCAAATTAAAGCAGCCGTAACACTTAGCTCTTTTCAGAGTAATTTATGATGCTGTAGTTTTGTGTGTGTGTGTGTGTGTGTGTGTGTGTGTGTGTGTGTGTGTGAGTATGTGAACTATCCAGGGCCCGATAGTGGTAAAGGACAAGTTCTATCACTTGAGCCACATCCTCCCAAGCCCAGTATACCATGACTTTTTTTTTAAAATAATTTTTATTGTGATGAAAGTGAATTACAAATATTTTACAGTAATATTTAAGGTACATAGTGACAATGAATTAGGGTCATTCCCACCACCAGTGTTGTCCTTCCTCTACCCCTGTTCCCAGCATATATCCCATAACTCCCTCCCCTTTGCTCCATGGACTGCTAATGTAGCAGGTCCCCTTTGTGTATAACTTGTTGTATATTGGGTATTGATTCTGTTGTAGTTGACTTTGGGTTTGATGTTTAAGTCTGATCCTTTTTTATTTCCATTTAATGTTTATAGGATACCATAACTTTTTTTTTTAATTTTTATTGTGATCTTAATGGCTTACATATCTTTCACAGTAGTATTTTAGGTACATATTAACATTGAATCAGGGGAATACCCATCACCAAATTTGTCCTCTCCCCATCCCAGTTCCCTTTCTGCAACTTATATATCCCACCATCACCCCCAGGCTGCTAGAGTAGGTGGACCCCTCTTTGTCTAGCTTACTATTAGTGGTCATATATCTGTTTGGTCCTGGTACCCTCCCTTGTTTCCCCCTCTATTTAAGAGGCAGAGCAACGATAAGACAAAATCAGAAAACATGTCACCCTTTGACCTGAGCAAAAGCCAAGGTCACTATATACAGATGACTGGTTGTTACAACCAGGACTCGACAGTACACATCCCAGGACCAACAACAACAACAGCAACGAAAACCTCTAGCCTAGCTTTTGGTCTACGATCTGTTCAACAAACAAGATCTCCAACTCCAGAAGTCTGACTGAGACATCTGCAACTGAATGGGTCTTCAGGAAACATAACAAAAGACGTTATCCCAGGCTCCATCCTAGGAGCAACATAATGACCAAGACCACCAATTACAGAAGATGGATTAAAATGACACTGAAGAAGCAGAACTCCTAGAACCACAAAGAAAGACTCCATCATAAGCTCCATTCCTTGAGCTGCACGGTCACCAAGATCTCTAGATACAGAGGTCTGATTTTACCATCCAAGAAGAAGCAGAAGTCTTCCATACATCACAAAAGCACCAAGGGGAGAGTCAATGATCATATAAGGAGTCTACAGTTAATCCCATGACAGTATACTTCAGCGGTGGAGAAACCCTGTAACTCCTAGGCCAAGGGAATTCCCTCTATAATATCCCCAATACTTAATGTGCCTATGCAGGGGGGGGAAACACAAAATAATCATCTTTCCACACATTTATTTATTGATTGATCGATATTTTTGACGTCTTTATTTTGCTGTAGATATTGAAGTTGATTTCTCCAATTTGATTTGATTTCAGAACCGAGACTATTGTGTGGTGCTTGTCTTTATTGCTGTAGTGTTCACTGAATATTTAATTTGATATTTCTTTCTGTATTGTTGTGGTGTTTCAATTACCTTGTCCATGTCCTCTCTTAAACTGAGGTTGAAAGCCCCTAGAAGGTCTCTGCCCATTTTCAAAGTATTTGACTTCTATTTTTTTATTTTTTATTTTTTCTTATTTTGTACCCTATTCTATTGCTTTTCTTTTCTTCAAAACCACATAACTCGATTTATCTAGCTCCATCTCTTAAATAGAGGGGGAAAGACAAGTTAAAGTAAAATTTCAGACCCCATGACATAACCACAGATGCAGTTTTTTTATTCCCTAGGATCTGAGAGGTTTCCTAATTAAAAAAAAATAGGAGCTTGGTGTTTCACTTATCTATTGCTACATAACAAACTGCTCTGTATATTGGCTGGTTTATAATTTAAAATATATAATTTATTTAATAATTAATTTATAATTTAATTTAATAGTGCTTTTCATAATGGGGGTAAGGAAGGAGAATGTTCATAGTTTAGTAGATGGTTCCCTTTTAAGATACCTCGTATAGTTTTAAATGGATGGTGACAGAGATTGGAGATTTTGTGGCTGAGCGGGGCATGTGATTATTGCTACTATCTCTGACAATGCAGCTTTTCTAGGAGGCAGAGTAGGGCTTTCTCACAGAAGGTAGTCTGGGAATAGTCAAGCTCTTATCATAGTTGGATTTTCCAAAATGAGTCACATAGAAGCTCTGAGCATTATTCTGACCTACCCCCACTTTTGTACTCTCCCTCACAGCATCCACAGATTGTTAAGACTTAGAGAAGTAAAGAACAGAGTCTGCAATTAAATGGGAGAATGGCTGATGCAAATGGGAAAGCAATGATGGAAGTCATCTTGGGGACAAGTTACTCCACTTACCTGATTAGATTCTCTCTCTCTCTCTCTCTCTCTCTCTCTCTCTCTCTCTCTCTCTCTCTCTCTCTCTCTCTCTCTCTCTCACACACACACACACACACACAGAGTTACAGAATTATATGTATTGGGCTGAAGATGTGATTCAGTGCTTTCACACATACCTTGTGTGTCTAAGGCCTGATTCTATCCCCAGCACCACACTGCATTATGATAAAAGAAGATGCTTATTATAGTTCCATGCCTGGACCAAAATATAGCTACATAAAACTAAAAAGTAAAACTCACAGGTTAAATCTGAAAAAGAAGAATAGATTGAGTAACATATGTTTCCATTTCTATGAGATTAAAAGTCCTGCCATTGATGGAACAGGAAGTGCAACTTAACTGGAGAAAGGTTTTTTAGAAAAAAATAACTAAGGCATGTTATTGATCTAGTCAAGCCTTTTAGGATGTATCTTGATATTCTAGGAACTTTAAGACAAATCCAGATGTATGCACCTATATGATTTCCCTTAAATGAAGATGAAACCAGCAGGATGAAGTTGCCAAACTCAATTGCAGACTGTCACATAGATAAGCAATCCTGATGTGTGGCAGTTTTGATGGGCAGGCTTAAGAACACTAAGCAACAAACTGAGGATCTGGACAATATCACTATCAAGAAAGCATATCATAAACCTCAGAACGTGACATTGTCCAAAAAAAAAAAAAAACAACCCAGAGGTCAATGAAAAAGCGAAAATAGAAGAGCAGACACAAATAGGAAGGGAGCAGTGAGCACAGAAAAGTCTGAATTACATGTTGGAACCCACGGAGGAGGGCACAGGCTTAGAACTTCAGGCCCCTAAAGAGCTGAGATTATCTTTGAAGGAAACTGTCTGCAGCTCCTGGGGAGGAAAGGAGACTCAGGGAGCCATCAGGGATGCCAGAACAAAGCTAGAATTACTGTGGCTTGGAAGGTGAACTTGAAGGCCCCCGAAAGCAGCATTTCTTTTCTTCATGACTCAGAGAAAGTCAGGAATGAATTCCCTAGACATGAAATGTAAGGAGGTTTCTGGCCTGTATCTGGAATATTTTTGGAGTTGTCAGCCTTGCAATCTGATGGGCATTCCGAGAAGCTCCGTGAGTCTATGGGGCAGGGAGATGGAACAGAAAGTTCTTTTCCCCTGGGGCTCTGCCTACAGATGGGAATATGAGGCTTCCTCTTTAAATTGTAGGACTTTTAACACCAGGTATCCCAACAGGTTACTCATAATCTACCAGCTGACAGAGGACATTTATTGGACCAAGCTTTTACAAGGCTATCCACTCAGTTATGCCCACTTTTTCTGGCCTTTAAAACACCCTCCTGCAATCTGACAAGCATCTGCAAGACTTTTAAATTAATAGCCTCACTTCTGGGAATTGAGGACAATGAAATGAATCATAAACAAGGGCAATATATGTGCATAAAGATGTTCACAGCAGTATTATTTGTAAGAAGATTAACTCAGTGCTTCTTACATTTTATTGTATTTCAGTTGTAGATTCACTTAAAAGGGTTTAGGTTGAGGCTATAACCATATTTCTTCAAGCTCCCAGATGATATCCATGCTACTTTTTTTCAGGCCATTCTTTGAATAATTAGTATTTTCTTGATATGATGCTAAAAAATTAAGCTGATATTGATAAATAAGAGTGGCATTCAGAAGTATGATCTTCTAGTGGGTACCTCTTCACTTTGGAATACTGAAATAAATATTAAACTTATTTCAAAACCATGCATTATAAAACATTAATAAAAAATATCACAGGACACAAACCACATGCATTTTAGGACTGAAATTGTAAAAAAGAACTATAGAGTACATTGGAAAATAACTAAAAACAATGAAAAGAAAGGATGTGTTAGGATGATGGGATTAGATTTTTCTTCCAAGTTTTCCAACTTGCTGTGATATTATTACATAATTTTTATAGCCTAAAAATGTTGACTGACAATAGAATATTATTGAGTATAATCACACATTCTGTTTTGCTGAAATTAGTTCCAAATACTTGTCTTTACATAATCATTAATTATGCCCCAAAGTGGGGACTTACCAAGGTGCCTTATATAGCTGACACATTTTACAGTTGCATGGATACTTCTGAATGCCTTGTGTGAACTTTCTCTCTTGCACCAAGGCAATTTAAAACCTGAGCTTAAATGCCTGGAGAAAGGAGACAGGAGAAATGTCTGCAGTGTTTTTTCTTTTTTCTTTCTTTCTTTTAATAACAGATTTATTTTTTTAGAATAGATTTTTATTCACAAAAAATAGAGGGAATGTACATATCTCCTATCTACCATCTGTTCCTAAACAAGCACAGCTCCCTCCATTTTCCACGTCTCTCATCAGAGCAATGCATCTGTTATAACTACATTGGCAAAGTCCATTCAAAATACATAATTACTATAGGTTTGGGTTAGAGATTATGCATGCTAGAGACAAATGTGCAACCACATGTATTCATTTATTATGACTTCCTGAAGAATAGTTTTACTGCTCTAACAATCCTACTTCACATTTTTTGTAAAGGTATATTTAGCTTGTGATACCAAGCTGGACATTATATACACAGGAATACCTGACAAAATCATAAAAGTTAGACATTCTTAAACAGGACAGAGAAATACCAGTAAATCTTCACTGGTCTTTTAAAAATTTAGCCAATCAGTGGCCCATTCAGTGGTTAAGGCACTTGCCTTATATGTGATCCCTGGCACTGCATACGGCTCTCAGAGTTCTGACAGGAGTAATCTCTGAACACAGAGCCAGGAGTAAACATTGAACACTACCAAGAATGGCCCTAACTGCTCCACCCAAGAACAAAAAAATAAAATAAAATAAAATTCTGCCTTTTCAGTCAGTCCTATCTCACCTTTTCTCTTTAGTGCACTTCAGGAGTCAGAAGTGGTGTTCTACCTCCTCTTTGTTGGTGTTATTTTGGGGCCACACCTGGCAGCACTCAAGTGTTACTCCTGGCTCTGTGCTCAGAAATTAGTCCTCACAGGCCTGAGGGGACCATATGGGATGACAGAGATCGAACGGAGGTTGGTCACATGCAAGGCAAACGCCCTACCTGCTGTGCTGTCACTTTGGCCCTGATTATTTTCTTTGCAGTTTTTGCTAACATAGGACATTTTTAAAGATAGCCATCTTCATTAATAACTAAAATCATACTATCTGTTAGGTCTATCTATATATCTTCATGATATCTTTTTATCCTATGATAAGCATAAATTAAACCAATGTTATCTTTCAGTAGATGCTTTTTTTTTTTTAAAGACTCACTTAATGGCCAGAGGGATAGCAATGCTAATACACCACTATTTTTTGTTTGTTTGTCTTTTGTTTTTGGATCATACCCTATAGTGCTCAGGGGTTACTCCTGGCTCTATGCTCAGAAATCACTCCTGGCAGTCTCAGGGGACCATATGAGATGCCAGGATTCAAATCACTGGCCGTCCTGGATTGGCTGCGTGCAAGTCAAAAGCCCTACCACTATGCTATCTCTCTGCCCCCAGCATTGATATTTTAATGGTTAAGTGGGGTGTATGGTATTGTAAACCAGTAATACAACAATAATAAGCAAAAATAAATATTAAATTGGCACACCATGATTGATCAATATGATTATTTTTGCTTTAAGATTACACACAGTGGGGCCGGAGAGATAGCACAGCAGTAAGGCTTAGACGCAGAAGGACGGTGGTCTGAATCCCGGCATCCCATATGGTCCCCCCAGCCTGCCAGGAGCGATTTCTGAGCATAGAGCCAGGAGTAACCCCTGAGCGCTGCCAGCTGTGACCCCCCCCAAAAAAAAACAAAAAAAAGAAGAAAAAAAAAGATTACACACAGTGTTTGAGGTTTATTGGTAACACAGATAAATACTGTTTAACTGAAAAGATATTGTAAAATTTTGAAGGAAAAATGTTTATTTTAGCAGAAAACATTTTAAATATAATGAAATCAACTAAACACAAGCCAAATTTGCATATCTCAAATTCTAGGGCACTATTCACATTTAATTGGCTTAGAATTTAATTATATTTGATATTAGTAATAAAAACACATTTACGAATTGCAATTTGGAAAATATAAGTCTAGGTTCTTCTATATTGTTTTATTCAAATTAAATTTGACTTATAGTGTTGTTTTTTAATTCTGTGAAATTCAACAACATTCATTATTACTATAGAAAAATATATATTCCACTTACATAAACTGGGAAACTAAAATTTTAAACCTGAGGTATTTGCTATATTGAATGATTGTCTACTAAATATTAGATGGACAGGAGCCCAGATAATTATGGTGTTTACTCTTTTGTCCTCTCTAGTTCATCTAATCAGAGCTAAGCATATATTGTAAAGAACAAATGATACTAAGTGGACAGCAATAGAGTACACTAATTTGAGATGGGTGGAAGTTCTGATTAGCAGTGCTTTGAGAAACACAGAAAAATAGGTATACTTTGGTAGATACTGTACTTTACCTTTGAGCCAACTACATAATAGTGAAAGACAAGAGAAAGATATAGTTTGCCATGCTAAGGAAGTAGATAAAGACAAAAAAAATAGAATTGAAAAGCAATACTTTTTTACAGTATACATGAGGAAAGAATCTAGAGTGAAACGGAGTGTGAACTAACTCAAGGAAAAGCTAAAAAAAAAGTGCTTAGGAGACAGTGTTACTAAAGAAAGGAAATCCTAGCTTCTGAGATTTAACTTGAAACAAAAAGATAAAAATCTTTTAAACAATCAGCAAACAAAAGAAAGGAAATATAAATTCTCAAATTCCATGAAGAGACTGGAAAGGCAGTCAGCTCGACAACACAGAGGTGAAGTTGAGAGGACAAATAATCTCTTTTACCTCCTTCTGTATAAGGAGAAGATAACAATCCCAGGTAAGATGTATTTTCCAGAAGGGTAGAGAATTGTTGGATGCTTTTCCCTTACCACAGAAAGCTAACAAAACATCCAATTCAGATGAATGAATTTTCACAGACAAAATCTATAGTTAATATGAGTGAGTTATTTGAGTATGGAAGAAAAAGAAGCTGTCCCCTTCAGCACTAAATGAAGTATTTGTTGATCTGCGATTGAAGACAGAGCAATGTCTGGTGGGGCTCAGGGGACCCTTGGGTTTTTGGGGATGCAACCTGTGTTGACCATATTAGGATGTATTTGGAGCAATTTTTTTATTGAGAAAAATCCTTGAGGATTTCACTTCCTTTTACTTTTGGTGGTGGTCAGGGTGGGGTGCAATTTGAGTCATATCTGACTGTGCTCAGGGATCTCTCCTAGTAGTGCTCAGGGGATCATATTGGTGGCAGCGATCAGGTCAAAACATGTGTTTAAACCACTATGCTATCTCTCTGGACTCAAATCTCTGAGATTTCTAAAGGTATAATTGGAACAATTGGAAAGAAGATTATTACAACACTGAAGCCATGAGCTTCTCACCTATAACCACAATTTTGAGAAGTAAAGTAAGATTGTTTACGAATATATTTGTTTTTTTTTTATTTTGTTTTATTTGAGGGTTTGGATCACACTTAGATGTGCTAGGTATTTATTCTTAGATCTGTACTCAGGAGTGACCCATAGAAGTGTCTGGGACCATATGTGGTAGCACAGATCAAATCACAGCTGCTCGCAAGGCAACATTTATTCTTAAAATGATTTGGGAAAAAATAAGTAGTATCAATGAACCTCATCACATTTCACTATAATAATCATTAGATATTTTATGGTAAATATTTTTTTTGTGAAAAAGCAGGTTGCTATTATTATATGAAGCTCTTTTGGTGCATGTGTGATATTATATATACTACAGGGTGAAACAATAATATGGTGGTGATTAGTTGGTGAAATAAATATATTTACATTTATTTTCCAGCATCCATGTTAGAAAGTATAGCAAAAAGTAATCATAGAAGTTACATGAGAAAAGAGTTGGTTTAGAACCAAAGCAATTCTGATCTCTGACATGCTGTCTTCACTAATTTGCAAAATAGACTGTTTTTATGCTAGATCTCTTTATACATTTTTTTCTTAATAAAAAGTTCTGCCCAGGGACCAGAGAGCTAGCATGGCGATAAGGCATTTGCCTTTCATGCAGAAGGTCGATGGTTCAAATCCCGGAATCCCATATGGCTCCCTGAGCCTGCCAGGAGCAATTTCTGAGCATAGAGCCACAAGTAACCCCTGAGCGTCGCCGGTGACCCAAAACAAAACAAAACAAAACAAAAGTTCTGCCCAAATCTATGGAGTTGGAAAATATCTGTCTTTTCTGAGAGTTAGTTTTGAACACAAATAAGAGCTTGGTGATTTGATTCAAATTACTAAAATGAGTTTCATATAGTTTCATATAGGGAGAAAGGGAATTTCCATTAAACACACACAGACACACAGACACACACACAGACAGACAGACACACAGACAGACAGACAGACAGGCACACACACACACACACACACACACACACACACACACACACACACACACACACACACACACACACACACAGCATTTTGGAGCCAGAGCCATAAGTAAGCTGCATGCTTGCCCACAGCTCACCCAAGTTTAAAAATCCCTGACACCCCTGAGTCACACCTGGAGGTATTCCTGAGTATAAAGTCAGGAGTAAGCCCAGAGCACCACCCAGTAAGTCCCCCAGTAAGCCCCCATCCCCCAAAAGGGATCATTTTAGAGCCAGAAAGATTGTATAGGAGAGAAATTATTTGCCTTGCACTTGACCACACTGCTGCAACCTGGTTTAAATCCCATATCATGCATTGTCAAGGCTTAGTATCTGAGCACAAATTCTCAGCAGCCACACTGCTGGGGGTGACGCAAACTTTTCCTACCCGAAAGCATTTTTTTAAAGAGCATTCAATTTTATACTGGTGGACTGAGATGAGCTCATGCTCATGGGGCCAGAGTGATAGTACACTGGGTAGGGCACTTGTTTTGCACACAGCTAACCAGAGTTAAATATCTGGCATCCCAAATGGTCCCCCAAAGCACTACCAGGAATAATTCCGGAGAAGGATGTGGCCCCACATAAACAAAATAAATCGAAACATAAAGGACTGGAACCTGAACAAGAATGAGAGAGAGAGAGAGAGAGAGAGAGAGAGAGAGAGAGAGAGAGAGAGAGAGACAGAGAGACACAGAGAGAGACAGAGACAGAGACAGAGACAGAGACAGACAGAGACAGACAGAGACAGACAGAGACAGAGAGACAGACAGAGACAGACAGAGACAGAGAGACAGAGAGACAGAGACAGAGAGACAGAGGCAGAGAGAGACAGAAAGACAGAGAAAGACAGACAGAGACAGAGAGAGACAGAGTTTTAAAAATCCTTTATAATAGGAAAGAAACTCATGAACTTGTGATGAAATATGAGGAAACGCCTGGAATCTTGATCTTTCTCCTTCCCATCCCCTCTTTCCAAGTTTTTTATTTAGAAATTTTCATTTTTGAAAAAAAAGATGGAAATTATATGAACATAAAAATAAAATTTATATTTTCGATAGTAGAATACTTCTATCAATTTCCTTTGCTTCAATCAGGGAATAACTTAGAACTTTTTTTTTTGGGGGGGGGCACAGCCAGTGACGCTCAGGGGTTACTCCTGGCTATGTGCTCAGAAATCTCCCCTGGCTTAGGGAACCATATGGGACGCCAGGGATTGGAACCACGGTTCGTCCTAGGCTAGTGTGGGCAAGGCAGAAAGAAGCCTTACTGCTTGTACCACCGCTCAGGTCTCAGCTTAGATCTTTTTTTAGAAAGAAAAGAAAACTGAATGTCTGATTGGGAACAAATAAATAATTAAATCCTTAATATATATATGTATATGTATATGTGTATATACATATACATATATATATATATATATAAGCAAAAACTTAAAGGAGATAGAGAACTTCCTGCTCTTTGAAGTACAATGTGAAAATAGCACTTTTCCTAATTGAGAGAGAGAGAGAAAGAAAAGGAAAGAGATGAAAAGAAAAAGAAAAAAGATGAAAAGAAAAAAAAGAAGATTGGTTAAAACTGTTGGTTAAAAGCAACTGAAATTATGCTAGGTAATTTGTGTCTAGTTAATTATATTTCTTTAAAAATTGGTTTAAAATGTATAAACATATATCTTATAAAAATTTCTTTATATAGTGTTACCTCCAGAATGGCCCTGATTATTTCTATATGATCAATAGGAATTAAAGCTATTTATATTCAAAATTATTTACATGGTTGCAGCTGGTAAGTTGTAAATTTTTTAAACTAAAATATTTGTTTCTTCAATGCCAATATATAAATGCAATTCATTAGTCATAAAAAATTGAAAAAGAAAAATCTGTACTATAATTCAAAAAAGTAAAAATTAAGAAAAAGAGACATTTAAATCCTGGTTTCCTTGCCAGACTACATGTTTTCATAGACTATAATTGTAATATTGTTATAGAAGTCTTCTGTTCAACCAGGAAATCCTGTTAGAATTCACATTTGTATTATCTGAGGTGAGTGTATTTCTAGTTTGTAGGGACTCTTATTTATTCAAAGCTACTTGAAATGAAAAGCCTGGTCTAGAAAATAACCCATATAATTTGTCTATTTAAAAGGACCAATTTTCTTGTACTTATTTCTTCTTAAATAAATCATACTGACTTTTCAAATGCTGCTTTTTCAGATGAGCCTGAAGGACACAGGCTGCAAGCACCTGTGGGATTTCATGCCTTCCCCAGACAGGCAATTCAATCATCAGATCTGGGCCTGTCTTTGGGCCTTTAACCTGCCTTTTACAAAGCGCATTTTATTTCCACCAATTAGCTTCTATTCTTTATCTCTGTTTGTTTACCCTTTTTTTCTCATCATTTTTTGAAATGGAAAGCTGTAATGTATCATTCAATAAGGACTTTAAATAAAAATAAGCTTTGAATACAAAAACTACTTTTCAAAAGTACAGGAGAAAACAAATTATGAAATGTCAGAAGGTCACAGATGACACTTGAACAGTAGATAAATAGAAAAGCTAGACATATAATTAGGATTTTGAGAGAATTCAACCTGATAGGGACTAGAGTTTATCTCTTTACTATTTAGAAATTACCTTAAGGGGAATAATACTGTAAAAATCTATATCATACAAGTAAATTGAAAAATGTTTTAAGATTATAACATTAAATTGTTTAAAACAATGATGTTTAGCCATAATGTTTAAAGTCAAATTATTTGTCTATTCTGTAGAGAGCATCTTCCAAGAAGCCTTATTATTATATATATAGCAGTTTTGTTGGGTCACTTTTAATATTAAAAGCAAAATTCCACATAATTTTGAAAATAATTTAATCAATATTAGAAAGGACTTAATCCAGAATATCTTCTCTCTTTGTATATTTCAGGTCAGTTTTACTAGAATTAATTGGCAATAGCCAAAAAAAAACCTGAAGTCAATATTTTGAGTTATATTATAACAATATTATTTTCATATAATTTCCTCTATAGCCTTAACTTCAAAATACAAAATTCAAAATCAGAAAACACATTTAAAAAACTTTGGAGAAACCAAAAATAATTACTTAAGCTTAGTGAATCTTGTATGCTAAATCAAAAGAGATCTCTTAGATGCTTAACTAGAATCCTTTATTTTGTGTATATTTCTAGCAAACTTGCTGTAATATTAGTTCTTTCTGTTCTATTCTGTTTTTGTTTTTTTTTTTTGTGGGGAGGGGACTCGGTAACAACTTGGTAGTACTTACTAAGTACTTAGGAGTCTGAGTCACTCCCAGTGAAGAACTATTTCCTTGATTTATATCAGTTTTTCCTATCCTTAATATTTGAATTAATAAATTAGAAATAAGGTATGAGAGAGGTGGCGCAGCAATAGGGTATTTGCCCTGCATGCACTAACCTAGGAAGGACCATGGATCCCCTGGCATCCCATATGGTCCCCCAAGCCAGGAGCAATTTCTCAGTGCATAGCCAGGAGTAACCCCTGAGCATCACTGGGAGTGGCAAAAAAATTAGAAATAAGAAGCCAGAGCCATAGTACAATGGATAGGGCATTTGTCTGGTATGAGTCAACCTGGGTTCCATACTTGGCAACTCATGTGGCCCTCTGAGCCACCAAGAATCCATATCTAGGACTAATCCCTGAGTATCACTGAGTGTAACCCCAAACAAAACAAACAAACAAAAATAACTAGAAACAAGGAATTGGAGCAACAGAACAGTTGGCCGGGTCCTTTTCTTGCACGCAACTAACCCAGGTTTGATCCACACTACATATATTTCCCCCACCCCCACCCTATCCACCACCCTAACCCAGCCAGTAGAAATTCCTGAGCACAGAACCAGGAATAAACCCAGAGCATCACTGGATGTGACCCCCAAAACAAAACAAAACATTAGGAACAAGACCATGTTCATTAAGAGCAGATTAGTTGACAACAGCAGAGAGGAGTAACCAATAATCTTGAAGTTAAAGAAAGAATAGGAAAAATATATAAAAAGAGGAAATATTGTCTCAAGAGACTTTCATGTAGGAATATACAGGGATCCACAGATTATTTGCATTAAGACTGATTATAAGGGGGCGGGCAGTAGTGGGGCACAGCAGTAGGGCATTTGCCTTGCATGCGGCTGACCTAGGATGGACTCTGGTTCAATCGCCTGGCGTCCCATATGGTCACTGTGTGTGGCCCAAAAAACAACAAAACAAACTTCCACCACCAGCACCACCACCAACAAAAGGCTGACTATAGGGGCTGGAATGAAAGCACAGGTAGGATGTTTGCCTTACATGTAGCAGACTCAGGTTTGATCCCCGGCAGCCCATATGATCCCGTATAGCCTGCCAGGAGTGATTTCTGAGTGCAGAGCCTAGAATAACCCCTGAGAACCTCTGGGTGTGCTCCCCAAAGTTTCAGCATAGTAGCAGATAGGTGGTCCTTAACAATGGCCATAGAGCATGGAAAAAAAGACCATATTTAAGATGCAAAAAAGTATACTATATATAACTTCTAAAATTTAAATAAAAAGAATCATTGTTTAGAAGATAGTCTTATATCTCTTGAAAATTCAGAAACTCTGTGGTGATCCAGATTTTTTTAAGAGAAGAGCTCAAAATTATAACTCAAATTTTATCCAAAACTGGAGATAGGATTACCTGCTTCAGTTAGAGCTCATTTTTTTTTAAATTTTGTTTTGATTTTAGAATTTTTAGGCCACACCCTGTGACACTCCTGACTATGTGTTGAGAAATCACTCCTGGCTTGGGGGACCATGTGGGACACACACCAGGATGGAACCAAAGTCTGTCCTGGATCAGTTGCGTGCAAGACAAACATGCTACCGCCGCACTATCACTCCGGCCCCTCTTTTTTTTTTATTTTGTTTTGAGGCTACACTGATAGTGCTCAGGCATTAATACTGGTTCTATATGCAGAAATCATTTCTGGCAGATTCAGGGAACCATCTGGGATGCCAGGAATAGGATTTGCCACGTGCAAGGCAAATGCCCTACCCACTGTGTTATCAACTCTGGCTCCTGTGAGAGCCCACCCCCCATTATTTAGTGTTAAAAAGTGGTTTGCTTTAAAAGCTTCATTTCTTACTTTTTCCTTTTTCTTTGTATGTGTGTGTGCATATGAGAGAGAGAGAGAGCGAGCGAGAGAGAGAGAGAGAGAGAGAGAGAGAGAGAGAGAGAGAGAGAACCCTTTTAAATCTATAGTGGCAAATTCTTGCTATGATCATGGTAGTATACAGTCCTGTCCCTGTCTATTTGTTCTCAGTGCACAACTTCCAGAAAGTTCATCATACTGGAAGTTAGTTACACTGAGTTGGAAAACACTACATTTTTGGACGATGACTACTGGGACTGTGGACTATACCTGGAACAAACTGAAATATAACAAGATTAGCCATTTTTACGTTGTGTCTCAAGAAGGGCTCTATATTCAAGGTTACATATATTTGTTTTCTAGGGCTTCCAAAACAAAACACCACAAACTGCATAATTAAGCAGTAGAAATTCATTCTCGGGGACCGAGCTGTAGCGCTTGCAGTAAGTGCTGCCTTGCAAGTGCTAACCTAGGATGGCTCTCTAGGCGTCCCATATGTCCCCAAGTCAGGAACGATTTCTGAGTGCATAGTCAGGAGTAACCCTGAGCGTCACCGGATGTGGCCCAAACCCAACCCCCCTCAAAAAACAGAAAAGAAAAAAGAAAAAAAGAAATTCATTCTCATAATTATGAATTCTAAAAGTACAAATCAAGGCATCAGCAAAGTTGTTTCCTTAAGTGGGCTGCAAAAGAGAATTTGTCCTGAGTTTTTCTCCTGATAATCCCTGAAGATAGCCTTCCTGTGTCTTTACATTGTGATCTTTCCTCTGTACATGTTCCTCTGTGTCTAAATTTATTTTTATAGGGATCCCAGTCATTTTTGATTGATACCTACTCTAATAATATCATCTTAATTTGACAGTTTCCAAGTTATTTCCAAATGAGGTCATTGTCACAAGTAAAGGGACTTAGAAATTCAGCATCTTTTGGGGGGAACCCTGCTCTATCTCAATTCTTAATATGACCTCTATTCAATTTAGAAGTTGATTAGATATTAGTGGAGTTAACTGAGAGAAGAGCATGAAAATGATGGGGCATTTTATGCTGAAAGGCATAGGTGTGTGAAATATCTGCTTCAGGAACTCTATGCCTCTCAATCACAGCAGAAGTACAGGTATATATGGAAAGAACTGTAAGAAAGTAGGTTGCTCATTGAGAAAGTGAGCTGTTCTCAAAATACTACAGAAGAGTTGAAGTTTCACTTTAGGAAAGCAGAATATAGGTTTCTATTTTGACCAGATTTTCATATCTTTTCATGTTTTCAGATCTGAAAATATAGGACAACCTGAGTCAGTCTTTTTGCTTAGCCTTTGGATGAAGAAGCTATCATCGATATAAAGCTTATCACAGAGAGTGGTGAGTGCAGTTAGAGAAATAATTACACTGACAACTATCATGACAATGGTAGTGAGTGAGAGAAATAGAATGCCTGTCTCTGATACAGGCAGAGGGTGGAGGAGGAAGGGAGCATTGGTGGTGGGAAGGTTGTACTGGTGAAGGGGAGTGTTCTTTTTATGACTGAAGCCCAACTACAAACATGTTTGTAATCATGGTGCTTAAATAAATATATTTAAAAAATAAAAGAAGCTATCATTCACTAAAGATGAAGAGTATGGGGAAAGAATCTGGTGCACCAACTCTGGATCTTATTTAAATCTTAGACTTTTATTTTTTATTTTATTTTTACTTTGGCATTAGGATCATACCTAGCAGTGCTCAGGGGCAACTTCTGGTTCTGTACTTGGGGTTGCTCCCACATAGCCACTGGAAACTCAGGAGACCTCGTAGTGCCAGATATCAAAGCTGGGCTTTCTGCATGCAGAACAGTGTTTCTCCCATCGAACTAATTCTCTGACCCTAAACCCTAGACTTTCAACTCAGTCTACCTCTATTGGGGAGACCTAACCTCAAGAAAGGCACATTAATCTTAGAATTTTGTTCCTTCATTAAAAAAAAATTGCAAAAGAGAAACAAGAGTATAACTACTCCACTTTTTGATCCCCAACACCAGAAATCAACCTAAGGGTATATAAGCAGAGCAACAAAATTCATTCAAGATACTAGCAACATTCAGACAAAACGGCAGCAGGAGAAACACTCAGGGCTCTCCTGAGATTCAGATCAAAGAACAAAGAGGAAGTACCTGAACTGAAAGGCAGTCTCCATCTAACCAGAAACTATAGGAATTAATTTAAAGTCTTATCTCCTCAAACCTTGGAGATGGGCCAGCTCTTAAAAAAAGGTATTGGAAGAAAAATATCCAAGTATCAAATGGCTCAAAGGATCTGATAAATTTCTGTGTTCACTGAGAAGCTAGTCTGCACTGGAAACCCTGTCAAGGGCTGGGAAGTTAAAATCTGTACTCTAATCTATGTTCAAGCTATCTTTTTATAAACCTTTGGTTCTCTATTCAAATATATACTGAATATAGCCCTCAACTGAGGCAGGTCTACTGAAATGTGGTACATCTCTTAGAGTCCCTTGAGTTACAGCCAAAGTCCTCTCCTGAGATGACTGGGTGTACAACTGGATTTAGAGAGAAAAAAGAAAAGTGATACAAAAGATAAAAATGAGAACATCCACATTAGTATAATCTTGTAGCTTGACATTTTTTTTCTGAAAAAGTCGAGGTAGCAAATAAGCCGTGAGTTCTAAAGCAACTAGCAATTTTCTTTGAGTTTGTAATTGTTGGGTGTTTTTAATTTTTGTTTTGTTTTTGGGTCACACCTGGCAGTAGGAGGACAAGTTACTCCTGGTTCTGCAATGAGAAATCACTCTTTTTTTTTTTTGGTTTTTGGACCACACCCTGTGAGGCTCAGGGGTTACTCCTGGCTATGCGCTCAGAAGTTGCTCCTGGCTTCTTGGGGGACCATATGGGACGCCGGGGGATCGAACCGCGGTCCGTCCTAGGTTAGCGCAGGCAAGGCAGGCACCTTACCTCCAGCGCCACCGCCCGGCCCCGAGAAATCACTCTTAGCAGTGCTCTCAGGACCATATAGGATGCTGGAAATTGAACCTGTGTTGGTCATGTGCAAGGCAAGTACCTTACTTGCCATGCTATCTGGCCCTATTATTTCAAACAATGCTTTACAATGACAAAAATCTCTTTTTTATTTTGTTTTTGTTTTTTCTTTTTGGGTCACACCCGGCAGCGTTCAGGAGTTACTCCTGGTTCTATGCTCAGAAATCGCTCCTGGCAGGCTCAGGGGACCATATGGGATGCTGGGATTAGAACCAACATCTTTCTGCATGCAAGGTAAACACCCTACCTCCATGCTATCTCTCCAGCCCCGACAAAAATCTCTTTTATGTTAAGTATTTATATGAACAAACTTAAAAATTATTAGATCAGGCAATATTATTAGATTAGGCAATATGAGTCTGAAGGTCATAGTTTGCCTTACTATGTCCTGACTTAGAACAGGTCCACAATATTATGGACTAGTATTTCTCAATCCTTTTTTAAAATCACAGTTCATTTCCAACCTCGTTTTTTTCCTGAGCCCTCACCCCCTCTACTAGTTGATCTCCTCGTCTGGTGCCTTGATGTCCCCCATTTATGTAATTTTACCTTGATCCTGAGAATATCTTTGGAATTTGTCTCCCAGGTTGAGAATTGCTGCTATAGATAAAAACAGATAAGCAATCAATTTTTCTTAGTCATGTGAAGATATTGGTGCCTTTTTCACAACTTTTTCCACTAATTTGATTCTTCCAGCTTCTAACTTAAGTTCTTTCCAAGGAGTTAGTAGTGAAACTTGTGTGGCCTGCCTTCTGATGAACTCTCTGTGGTCTCAGGTCTGTAGTAGTGATTGATGTGCAAGAAGCAAATGGCCTGTTGTTCCCCACCGAATGCAAAAAAGTCACGAGCATTAGTAAAGAACCTAGTACTAAAGAATTCCTACTGCAAAGCTGAATGGAATGACCTGCCTCTGGGATGGCACACCTTTGGCTTCCCCAACATTTGGAGCTATACTTCCAAACCCAACAGCTCCCTGCACAGCAGCTCCTCAGGGAACAACTTTTGGCCAGTTCACACACATCAGGTGTTACATTAATAACACACATCACAGGATCAATACAAAGGGTCTGGTGTTTGCTTTCTGACTCATGAACATAGTTTGCATGAAACAATGCCAGTCTGTTCAAGGTACAGACTCTTTTTTTTTTTGAGTGTCTGGTCTATAATAGAGTGGGGGGAGAGAGAGAGAGAAAGAGAGAGAGAGAGAGAGAGAGAGAGAGAGAGAGAGAGAGAGAGAAAGAGAGGAGAAAAAGAGAGGAGAGAGAGGAGAAAAAGAGAGGAGAGAGAGAAACAGAGACAGGGAGTGAGAGACAGAGATAGAGTTTGAGAGAGAGCTTAAAGGAATATTAAAAAGAAAAAAAGGAACCTGGATGGATCTTTTCAGATCCAAACTGCTATTTCAATACCATAATATGCAGATACATTATATACTTACACATGGAATGAATTATACTCACTAGACACTAGCATATAGACAGAGATATACTAATAAATGCACCCATTCTAAATTCTGGCAGTATTTCATTTCAGGGGCATTGAACAAAAAACAGTTGATTAGAAAGTAAATAAAAATGGCTGAATATTAGCTCAATGACTTCTGGAGGAGATTCACACACTGTGTACTTTTATTTGTTTTGGTTTGGGGGTCAGACCTGGTAATCCTCAGGGCTTACTTCTGGTTCTGTACTCAGGAATTACTCCTAGTGTGCTTGGGGATCATATGGATGCCAACAATTAAACCAGATGGGCTGTGTGCATGACAAGTGTCCTAGTAACTGTGCTATCACTTGGGCCCCACACTGTGTACATGCTGCAGAGAAAGAGCAAAACCTACTTCATACACTCAGTTTACTTCCTTCATTCTCACCCCTGCAATTCAGCTTAGACTCAGCCAGATGTTAGTCTATTGTGGGGATCCTGCCAATAGCCAAAAGGAAAAAGATGTGTCTATCACTAGAGTGTGTGTGAATTTTTTTTATCATGTGAGCCCAGAAAAAGAACAGAACAGGCCAGTCAGCTTTCTGAGCCATAGGCATTGGTGCTGATCTGTGTGCCTCAGAGTTCTCATACTGTGAAAAACAAATGTATGTCTAGGAAAGTATAAAGTGAGAAGCAAAGGCCCACTCTTAAGTTATTGTGCTGCTGTGTTGTTTTATGTTCAGAAAATTCTATTCAAACAAGTTCTTTGTAGAAATTCAAAAAAACTTGACAAAGTCTCACTCTAATTTCTAAAACATCAGTGTAAATCTCTTGACTTGAAATTTAAATATACCCACGAACTACTACTGAACTATATGAGGTTAAAATTATAAACAGGGGCCAAAGCAATAGCACAATAGGGAGGGTGTTTGCCTTGCATGAGGTTGACCTGAGTTTGGTCTCTGGTATCCCATATGAAACACACCTCCCTGCCTGCCAGGAGTGATTCCTGAGACCAGAGCTAGGAGTAACCCCTGAGCACCACTGAGTGAGGCCCAAAAACAAAACAAAACAAATTGTGAACAAAGAATAAAACTGACCAAGATGGTAAGATAATACAAAGGTACAAATCAAGAAAAGTAAATTGCCTTTAAATTATGTTCATTTAATAACTGAAAACATTGTGCTAAACATAAGGGATTTTACAAGTCATAGCATAGTAACTGCTATTTCTCAATGCAGCCTATCTGTTCCATCTCCTCTTTAAATGCCATAACCCAATGTCCTGCAAGTGTTAAGAAAGGACAGATTTTGAGTTATAATGCTGGGCTCTGCCACGCACAGCTGCTTCTTAGAATAGTACAACCCACTGCCAAAACAAATGAACAGCATCTTTTTGTGGGACTTACTGTCAGAAACGCTCTAGTCTCACATCTGCAAGTTTGATTGGTAACAGAAGCAATCCAAGAAAAAAAAATACGTGATGCCTGCACTGTGCTTAATGGTGCTGTCTGTGCATTTGTTATTTCAAACCCAGAATTTCATAGCAACCATTTGAATATGCAAAATGAATTAGGGATGCCAGAGATAATTAACAGCAGCTCCATTTGATGGACAAGCTTTGTAAACAATCAGGAATCTATCTGCTCTAGACTTGAATTTCAGAGTCTGACAATTTTTATCCCTTAGAGTTAGGAATTTTGTATAAAGTATAAATAGACAGATGAGTTGAGGTTGCATTTACTTGCCAAAAGATGGAACATAGATAGGTATGTCTGCCCATCCTTAGGCTACTGGATGTAGGAAGATTTTCCATTTCTTCCTATCTTTCACTGGCAATAAAAGTTCAGGGAGAGAAGTCCAAGCTTTTTCTCCAGAGAGGCAATAATCTATCTTAGATCTTGGGCAAGTTCTTCAAGAACCTAGGTGGTAACTTCCTTTTACTAAATTTTCTTCTACACACTTCTTCAAGAAAAACAACCATTTTGTTGTTTTCAAAGTGACCATGCAGTCAGCTGGATGCAACAGGAGAAAGTTTAATTTTTTCCATGTTGCACACAATGCCCTGAAGATACTTCAGTGGCTCAGCATTTTGCCAAAGACAAATATTCTCCATATTCTCCCCTAAGCTACTTACTTCACAGCTCCATACAAATCATTCTCTCCTACAAATTCATCAGTTTTGGGTTTGCCACAAAAATACCTATCTTTTATTTGACACATGTCATTTGTGGCACAACATTAAAAAGTTATGGAAACCAGGCAGGTTTCAATGTGAAATAAGAGTGGACTGGAGGCTACTTCAGTTTTGTTTTTTCAGAAGTTGATTGCTGCTCTTCCTCTGACCCTTTGCCTTTGGCAGTTGGCAGCCCCGTCACACTTCTACCAGAGTCTGGACAAATGAATGAAGTTAGGATTCAAATCTGCTCAATTTATTCCTCCTCACATACTGCCTGGGAAAGGACTTGGCCAAGAAGAAGATTTAAATGTCTAAACCATTTAAAAACATAAATTATCTATGGATTGCAGGTATTCATGTTAGGGACTAAAACACATTTTACACCTTCGTAAATGAGCAAGTTACTCCAACAACTTAGGAGGAATGCAGACAAGTTGGGCTCCAAAGAAAATGAATCAAGAACCAGAATATGGAGAAAGTTGAAAAACTGTTGCTGAGTCTGGAAAAGGGAAGGTTCAGCGTGGACTGTTTCCAGATCTGTCTGACCAGGGAATTGTCTTAGACAATATGTGGGTTTCCTTCTCATTGTAACTTTCTATACTTTTCACTAAATGTAAAAGGATTATGATTTTGGGGAAAGGGCTGCAGTGATCATTAAAAGGAAAGATCCGGGGACAAGGGACAAAACAAGTTTGCTTTTTCTCTTTTGCCAGTAAACTGCTTTTTCTAAAATTTCCAAAGGTAAACTATTGTTCACTATGAAGACACCATCTCCTCCAGTGTGAACACAGTTGACTGAACTTAAAGGCCTTCATGAAAGCTAAACAAAGACTTTATTAATTAATGAAAGTGAGGTTTCAAATCCATTAGCTTCCTGGGAGATTCTGTTTTGAGAAAGGAACACACCAGTTACAAGTTTGAGATTATACACTTCCGGAAAGGAGGGGAATAACTAACCTCAAGTCAAACTCTGTAGTGATGAAAAACATTATACGTTTTAATACAATTTCTGGCTTTGTTGTTCTTTTTGTTGTTGATGATAGAGTTTGATAGGTCAAACGGCCAGGAAGCAAAACCATCACACTAGTTGGACTTTGTCCTGATTCTACCTAAACGATTTCTGTTGAGAACTCTCTGTTGATCTTCCTGTCACTGCCTTGTGGTCTGCAATAGGGGAGGAAATGGTGTTGATCTCAGTTTCTCCTGAAATCACATGGATTTCACTGCAAGACTTCTTCATTGAGTGAAATCAACCCACTTTTACCAATCCAGGTGAGGACTAGAGGTTAAACTTTCTTTCAGCCTGTCAGACTAGGGAGAATGATTCCCAAATAAAATGTCAGTTCTAAATTCCTGCCAGCACTGGGCACTATTTGAGTAGTCCAGGAACCAAAGATAAATAAGACTATACTTTGCACTTTTTTTAGTCTTTGCCACCTTGGCGAACTGAATCTAGTGAGGGAGACAGATGGAAGAACCATCCCAGTTCAAAATGTTCCTTACAGATGATGCTTGAAGTATTCTGAGTTGCATGAAAGAGTAACTAACTAAAGCCAATAGGTATCAGCAACAGTTTTTCCTGACATTTTTGCATGTCTTGAGGGATAAAGTGAGAGCGTTTATGGAAAAGAAAAGGAAAGACATTCCTTGGGAAAGTAAGGCGTGAGAAGGGGAAGTATAGAAGTTGCTTGTATGAGTAAAATAATGGGACTATGAGGAGGAGGCTTGAGAGACAGTGCAGAGTTAAGGTACTTGTTTCAAATGAGGCCAAACCAGGTTTGGTTCCAGTATCACATGGTACCTTGAACACCAATAGGAGTGATCCAAACCCTTTAAAAGAAAAGTACTATGGGACAAAAATCTAGTATATTTGCCTTGGATAGCCAACACTCTTTCAGTCCCTAGCACTACATCTGGTTCTCTAAACACTGTCAGGAGTGACTTCTGAGCATATAACCTTAAGTAAGTACTGCCAGGTGTTTCCCAAAAATAAAATCATAATGAGAGAGATAATATGAGGAGAGTAAAATAATAAGATGACCCTGGAAATATATTCAAGAGTAACTTATCACTAGTAATTTGAATGTTCTTCTTTATGGCAATACTTTTCTTCCTGTTTCTTTTTGCTTTTGGCCACATTTTGTACTTTGGGGAGCCTATACAAGGTGCTGGGCTCAACCATGGGAGTCCTGCATGGTCTCAAGTCAGTGATTCCTCATAACTTGTAAGTCATTTTTACAGATATCAACAAATTCTCTAAAGATTAAATACATACTATATTTCTGAATTTATAACACTATTTATCTAACATGTTAAATCTGTATTTTATGAAGTTAATTTGTAAAATATAAATGTATCTATTATTATTTAAGTCTTGCAGTAGTAGTAATGTTTATGTTTTCAGAGTAGTTATTTCACTATCACTATCAAAGTGCCCAAAACCTTCAGCATTTTTGCTAGATCCTTTCTAGTCTAACCATCTCTCCCCACCTTACTTCATCATCTACTTGGTAACATCAGCTCTATTGTCAGAGTCAAGGGATTTGTTCCCCTTGAGCACTGTCAATTCCTTTGCTTTGTTTCTTCATGTACCACAAGGAGTGAGATCATCCAGCAATTGTCTTTCTTGTGTTATTCTCTGACTTATGCTGCCTAACATGATACTCTCTAAATACCCTCAAATTTCATCTAAGTTGTAGCAACAGGCAGAATTTTATCTTTTCTTGTAGCACAGTAAATAAGTACATAAAAACAGCACAATGATGTGTTTGAACCATAAGTGGCTTATAAGAATGAACCAATCATGGAAGCATGGCCGACATTCTGTTTTTTCCTAATTTTTATATAACACTATGATTTACCAAGTTGTTATTCATACAATCCTTTCTGGCATTAAGTGTTAAAACACCAGTTTCACTATCAGTGTGACCAGTATCTGCAACTTCCCTTCCACCATCATACTCTGCCTCCATGCAGATACAAATAAACTTACTTCATACTGTTTCTTACAACACAAAGGCAAATGAAGTTACCAAAACATATTATCAGAGGTCAATTTGAAATGATTGTTATATCTTTCCATGATGTTACTAAAGTCAGTGTCTGAGGATTTACTGGGCTGTGATTGGTGCTAGTTGAACCTTCTGCATCACTATTTAAATTCACTGAGCTTAGTAGAATTCCCATGAAAATTCCTGTGACAGTACTAGGCTGCCACTACTATAAAATATTGAGGTGTCATGCCGCGGCACAGACCAGACTTTATAGGTCTGAAAACAAATTTGGTGGCTTGGAAGTTTGGTAAAATTAAGTCATGGAGCTTGAGTGTTTCTGTCAGAGGGTGTAGGATGTGGTATTGGGCTGCTGAAATTAATGTAGAAAAGGTAACCTGCCCCCCCCCACCCCACACACACAACCATCCCCTTTCCCGAGAATGCTGCAGGGGTATCAGCCTGGATCAGGTTACCTGGGAAGTATTGGTAGCCATTATTTTCTTTTGGAGCTTGATGGAGGACCCAGGTAGTTTTTCTGCCAGGAAGATGTGCTGCTGGGCTTTTTCATGGTAAGGTAGTTTTGGTAAGCTTCGTCAATCTCCTTCAAAAAAAAAAAAAAAACAAAATACAGTCCCAGAGCTTTCAGCTCTGTTTTAATGTACTTTCTCTACTTATTGGCCATAATCAACAGACCTTCCACTCACCAGCATTTTTATTCTTAAATTCAGGAAAAGGCTATATTAAATTGAGCAGTAGAGTGAAGAAGATAGTTGAAAGAGATAAAACAGATCACAGATACAATCAAGGCAAGAAATAAAATCTAGAGTCAACTCTAAGAATATATAATATCTGGATATCTAAGAGAAAATTAACATATCCAGGGACCTCATGGATTTTTGTCCTCTTTTTGCTATCCTACCATTAGCAGGTCAAGTGTGAAATTCAGATTTATCTTTGGTCTTTTGTGTTCCTGTTGGACCTTTAATATCTTTTCTTTACAGATTTTATTAAATGTCCTCTGTAGCACCACTCTTCATTCACCTCTGCCTGACCGCTATTTCCTAAATCTACTGTACTCATCTGTTTTTTACTACCTATATTTCATATGTGCAAGGAAAGATTAATTACCTTTCTCAAGATCATAGCACTGGTAAACAGAAGACACATTTGAATTTCAAAACCCTGGGGGTGTTCTTCAGTTCTCTAATCTTTGTTGCCAGCAATTCAGATGCCACACATACTCCAAACATCTCAATCACACCCATAGTATGTATATACTAGATTCCTACTAAACAGTATCCTTATACTTATCTTCCAACCAGTCACCTGTCCTGCCATCTTTCTCACTCCTCTATCTCTGCACTTGTTTCTGAACCTGCTGTTTTTTCACAGATATTTTAAATTGCACAACCTCATTAACTTGGTTCAATTGACCAGTTCTTTCTGGAACCATCTAAATCAGTTCTTTAACATGTTTTATGTAGCTGACTGTATTTTTGTTGCCTAACCATTTGAAGGGAGCAGGCAAATGGCAGATCAGAGTGTGTGGAAGTACTCAGAGTCTACTTCTGTGTTCAAGTGTTAATCAAAGTAGTTCTTTGTGCACCATCTGGTAACCTAAAATCTACTCAATCTTCTGCTTACAAATGCTCTTGTTATGTCTAGTCATTTTATATCCCTGGTTTAACTATTGTGTAACTTCAGGTTACAGTAAAAAACTGATGCAATATGGTACTTAAATATCAAGCCCTTCTGTCTCAATGAGACTCATGATTGAATCTCATTATGCTTTTCAACATATCTAATCAGCTCCAGACATTTAACCTGCTTTCTTATCTTTGAATAACCAATATTCTACCACTTCCGATCTCTTAGCACAAAAATTTACTAATCCTAGCTTACCTTTAATATATTCTACAAGCATGTTCTCTCAATTTTGCTATTGAATCATACAAAGTACTACTAATGGTGTGATATAAGTCACACACTTAGTCCATCTCTTGAGCAGATTAAAAGAAATTGTTTGGCTAGATTTCTAGACCCTATCTATGATAGAAGACAATGTGGAAGGAGATTGTATGGAACCTGAATAAACTAATCTTCAATGTCTCCCACAATTAGGTTGTTTTTTCCTTCAAAGTCAGACTGTTCCAAAGTAAAATAATGCTTTCCTGTAAGTCAGATTTCCAACCTGCTCATTTATTTATAGAGGCAGTATCATTCTTTCAGTCCACCAGAACAACAACAAAAATACAAAGCCAACCATTTTCTCTCTTGTCATCTGCTATGTCTGGCTTTTGTTTATTTGTTTTTTTTTCACCCGGATCCAATGTTTCTTTTGAGAAGATTAGTTTGTAGACACACACTTTCCTTTCCATTTTTAGTGTTCCTAACCTATCAAAAGCTGCATTGTCTCATGCTTAGATTGTTGTTATTGCCTTCTAACTTGTCTATATAACTCCAAGCTCAGACTTACAATGTCTTCTGTAAAGGCAGGCATTTATTATTGAAATTATCAATGACATTCATGATCTCAACTCCACATCATAAATTATTAACATAGAGGAAATATGTGTTGTTTAATTAATGAATTCAAATATATCCTCTTACAGGAGCTAATATATTCATAAATTGAAAAGACAAAAAGCACCATTGACCATCAATCTATTTCTAAATCTAAGGGAAAATTTGAATAATTATAAAATTTTTGGAACTGATTTGAGAAATACTATAAAAGACAATATGTTTTTGCTACGTAAAATAGAATAAGCCAAATCCTGAAACAAGGAAAAGAGATGGGTATTTCTTTCCCACTTTCTGTTCCCTGTCAAAAATTCAGGTCTCTACTTTAGAAAATTGGGTAGCTGTCATGGAACCGGGTATTTTTTTTTATTTTTTTGAGTAGTATACCCAGTCACCCCTCATGTCTCATAAGTGATTTTTCTTCTACATATTTTTAGGATGTCACTCCCAGATTATAATGGGGGGGTTTAGAAAAATGTCTCTAATAACTCAATATACCCCTGAAAAACTAGGTAGAAAGAACTCTACTTAGTGTGGCAGTGACTTCTAGTTGTCTTCCCCCCATCTATTCTAACCTTCTTATGTACTAAGAGTCTATAGCAAAGATTGCTTTCTAGAACCAAACTACAGCAAACAGCTCTCCTTTCATCTTTCTGTTCTCATGATGTAAGTTTTGACCATTGGCATGTAAGTAGAAGCAGCACAAGCATTTACTTTGACACATTTTTTCACCATTTTGCAATTTAATCTACTATCTAGCATTCTAAAATTTTCTTTGGACTATGAAATGAGCACTACAGTTTAGAGATGGCAGAACCGAAAGCTAGAAAGAGCTTGCATTCTTGAAGCCTCTTGGAACTTCATCAAGGAGAAGTTATAACCAGTTCTCAACTGCATTTTTGGCCTCATATGTGGGAGAGAAGTAAATGTCTATTGTAAGCAGCTGTAATTTTTTTATTTCATACACTGAATCTAATCCTACTAAATACTGTGTATGTGCTTGGGATTGTTTTTCTCAGATGATATCAAAACTAGAAAAAAAATAACAGCTCCATTTTCTGTGAAACTAGATTATAGCATAGCCTTCATTTACTTTGCTTGTTTAGTGATTCCGAGAACAGAAATCCATTTACTTAAAAAGTTCAGGAAAGGGGCAAAAATGCACCACCACCCAATATGTTAGACAAAACTAGATATGGGTGTCTTTCTTCTTGTTTTAGAAGCAGTAAAATTATAATATAAAATAATTACTGGACATTATTTATATAAAGTTTTAGACCAAGCAAAAGTAATAGATAACCAGGATAGTACTTATCTTTGGAATAGTAATCAGAATGGCATATAGGGAACACTTTCTTGTTATTAGTATTCTCTCTCTTAATTTAGATGATTTATTATTAATTTAGGGCCAACACTCACAGAATTGGGTCATATTATAAGCATGCAGGTGTACCAGATTTTGTTCCTCCACTGCAGAGTCCTCAGGCACTACCAGGAGTGACCTCTTTCCACCATGCTGGAAGTCGTCCCCAAGCATCACTGATGTGGCCCCAAATTAATGAATTGATTAAATAAATGTCTTAGAATTAAACCTTTTTTAAAAAATTAGAAGAAAATGTTAGTGAAAAATTTATTAATATGGAAATGGGAAAATCTAAAAAATAAGAGCAGATGAATAGATCTATGAGGTAGGGTAATTGTCTTGCATGTGGACAACTCAGGTTTGATCCCCAGCTCCACATAGGGTCCCCTGAGCACTGCCAAGAGTGGTTCCTAAGAACAGATTCAGTTATAAGTAAGTTATAAGCATTGCTGGATATGGCCCAAAAGGCAATAAATAAATAATAAAATTAATCAGAAACACTGATGATTGACTCGTTGTTGGGAAATTATATCCCTGAAACTTAACTATGAATAACTTTGCAAATCATGGTACTAGATAAAATTGTTATTTTTTAAAGGTAAGAAATGATAAATTCTATATAATTTCAAAATATGTAATTCAAAAGCATAAGCAGGAGCAGGAGAGATAGTATAGCGGGTAAGGTTCTTGTCTTACATGTGGCTGATTAGGGTTGGATCTCAGCATCCTATATAGTCCCCTGAGTACTACCAGGAGTAATTCCTGTGTACACAGCCAGGAATAACCCTGGAGCATCACTAGCTATGACTCAAAAATTAAAAAATATATATAATAAATAAACAAGATTAAAAATAAAATTTACACTAGAAAAATGTTATATACTGCAGACAAAAGTCTATGTCTCTGTTTTATAGCATTTCATGCAACTGCTATCCTACTGAACTTTCTGCAGTAATGGAAATGATCTAAATTTGTACATCCTGATGCAGTGATAGCTGGCCACTAGCTATAAGAGCACTTGAAATGTGACTAGTGTCAGTGAAGAAATGATCATGGTTTTGGAATACTGAGTTAAATAAAATTTGATATGACTTTTTATGTAGAAGTAGTTCATTATTATGACTTGCTTACTATTTTTTTATTTGTTTAATGTGCCTACTAGAAAAATTTTAAATAACATGCATTAACTGGAATGCAGTACTGGTTTCAATTCTCTGCAACACATATGGTCCCCCAAGCATGGCCAGAGTAGTTTCTGAGCACAGAGCAAAGCCAGGAGAAAATCCCAAGAACTATCAAGTGTAGCCCCTAAAACAAGTAAATAAATAAAATTACATTTATGATTAATATTGGGGCTCTCCTGGAAAATCATATTCTAGATAATGGCCAAGAAAGCAAAGAAAATTTAAACAAAAAGTATAAATGCTAATAATCTATGGGGAAATTGCCAATGAATTTCTTATAATAAGAACAAAATAATAAATAGAATAAAATACATTCTATTTTATGTATGAAGTTAGTAAGACAGGTAGTGTGTTTGCCTTGAATGCAGCTGGCCCAGGTTGATTTTCTGGCTCCCAATATGGTTTCCCAAACCAATGCAGGAGTGATGCCTGTATTAGGAGCCAAGAGTAAAGGCTGAGAAAACATTAGATATACCTCAGAAAATATTTTAAAAATAAACCAACTTGTAAATTGACTACGGTTTGATTGAAACAGGTTCAAGTTGATAAGAGTATAAAATGTAATTTTTAGGGAAGCCACGTGGCCATACAAACCAAGAACATCAAAAACATTTAAGCCCTTTGACTTAGTATTTCTATTGCTAGGAATTCTGCTTAAAGAAATAGTTTTTAATATTGGGGCCGGAGAGATAGCATAGTAGTGGGGCATTTGCCTTGCATGCGGCCGACCCAGGAGGGACCTGGTTCGATTCCCAGTATCCAATATGGTCCTCCAGCCTGCCATGGGAGATTTCTGCATGCAGAGTCAGGAGTAACCCCTGAGTGCCATTGGGTGTGGCCCCCCCTAAAAACCAATCAGTCAAGTTTTTTTAAAAAAGAAAAAAAGAAACAATTTTAATATAATTCGAGATTTACATATGAGGATATTCATCACCATTTCTAATAGCAAAAGACTAGAAGCAAATTAGTCAATAATAAAATCTTAAATATGGTACTTCAACTTTACTAATACTAAGATTTTTTCTATCATTATTTAGTGCTGAAAGAAATGTTTGAATAAAGACTAATAAAGCTAGAGCTTCTCATACACTAAAATAACCAAAACTAAGTAAACATAATACATATATTAATACTATTTCACCAAGTTATGATCATAAGATTGTGTTTATAGAAGTTTGTGTTTACATGATCATAAGTTCATACTTACACTTTATAAAATTAGGATCAAAATTAGGTAACACAAAGAGACTTTAAAAAATTAAACTTAGGCGGCAGAATTATTTTTATTTCTATCCTCAGACTTTCTTAGATATTTCTTAAATATTTTCCTCCAAATATTTGAGTGTAGATATGACTTTTAAATTCAGAAAAGAACAATCACTTTTGTTCAAGTATCCAATGCCACATCAATCCCCACCCTCTCTTTTAGATCTAAAGGTCTTCTATAAACTGAATCCCTTTTCCTTTCCAAATTTATTTCCCACTGCTCCCATTAGTCATGTCACAGTTCCCTCTATGCAATGTCTGTCCTCACCTCCCCTTTTCCTAATGTGGTCTGATTTCCCACTGAGTACCAGGCAGTGTTGGAAAGTTCACAAACACTCTCATTTATCCTGCCTAACAACTCTGAAAGGTAGGAATTATTATCCACACTTTAAAGAAATGGGGGGGGGGGTAGTGGTGGAGAGGAAATGTTTTTTCCCATCTAACTACTATTTTCACTCACCCTTCTTCCCATCTGCACAAAGGTTTTCATCTCAGTCTGCCATTTACTTGCTGAGTGACCCAGGGCATATTATTTAACATTAATCAGACTGTTGTTTCTTGTAGAAAATGGGGAAAACAACAGTACAGCCACAAAGCTGCTGTGAGGGCTATAAAACTTTTTGGTCCATTGATCACAAAGTCTTGTGCACTATTTTTTTTTAGATTGGGGGTGGTTTCGGCCACAGTGATGCTCAGGGATTACTCCTGGCTATGCACTCAGAAATTGCTCCTGGTTTGGGAGAATCATATGGGACTCCAGGGGATCGAACTGTCTGTCCTAGGCTAGCGCATGCAAGGCAAGACGCCTTACCGCTCCAGCCCCAAGGTGCACTATTATTATCCTTATCATTTTAAGTCCCTCTGCCCTCTTTCAGCTGTCTCAAACTTCTAAGGTTCAAGCATTTTTCTGCCTTCTTCCTACTCCTTGCTGTAAAGTGATACTAGATTATTTTGCATGTTAGCTTTGGATCACTTTCTACATTATAAACTCCCAACAGGTAGAGACAAAACATTCTCTTTCCTTTCTATCAATCACCGCATCAAGCCCTGTGGAATGTTCTGGCATTCTAAAATCAATAAATGTCTAATTTTTAAAAATTAATTGGTCAGCATTGTTTCTCAAGCAAACTCCTGGGCAAACTTCCATAAAACTTTATGTAGGGTGAACAACCAGGTAAACTTGATGAAGTGTCCCCTGGATACATTCTTACTTGCCAGATAGCTCAATGGGCTGGATCACATGCTTTTGTAAAGGAACTCTGGGTTTGATTCCTGGCACCACATTGTTTTTTTAGTACCACCAAGAGGGACCCTGAGCACCTCAGTACTGGGAGTAATCCCCAAGTATGTAACTCATCTGTGAACCAAAGTTAAATAAGAAACAAGAAAAAGACTAAAGAGATTCACACCAGCTTTATTCATTTAGCAGATCTAACTGATCTACATGTTGCTACCATAATGACTTCAAAGGGGACATGCTGGATTTCAGTGACATATAGCATTTAGCTAAAGAGACACATAAAAAACTTCTTTTGAGAAAAGACAGTCCTATCATTGGTGTAGGGCACACTCATTGTATCCTACAATGACTCTGGACATTTGTACAACCCAAGATCCTAACAATAAATTTGACATACTACAAGGTTTCTTAACCATCTAAGAAAAATAACCCAACTTTTCTCAGTATGCAACTTTGCTAATCTTACATTCATAAAATATATTTAGAAGATAAAAAGATGAATGTGGCTTAGGGATGATTTTTTTAAAAAAAATTAAAACATCCCAGCACACAGAATATTTAATCTCCAAACATGATTCAACAAATATTTTCTGAGCATCTGCTTCATGCCAAGCACAGGGCAAGAGGCTGGGAGACAGCAACTTTACTGTTGGTAAACTCCTGCATGTCTGTTCTCTTCCTTGCCATCCCCCAAGCACTCATCACTCCCCAGGTTGATTCAAAGCCCCACATTCATCCTCAGTCTGCCTGCCTTGACAGCCTGGTGAAGAGTGAGGTGGACACAAGAGGAAATAAACAAATATTTGTTGAATGAATGATGTGAAAATGAATCCAAGTTTTTGGTTTCCTTAAGCCTTAAGCACAGAACATACAAGAGAGAGACTTTTGTATTGATTGGCCTCTTGGGAAGCTTTTTCCCAAGGGAAAAGGAGAGCTGCTCATGTTACACCTAGAAGTGAGGAGGAAGGAATGTGTGTGAGGGGCTGAGTGGCCATCGCTTTTGGAGTTGATAAGAGTCAGTGTCTTTGATAAGAGAACTCTCTTAAGAGTTCTCCTGTAACTGGAGGTGGGATGTCATCACCCACATCTAAGTGAAAAGTTTCTTGGCACCATAAAAAGACCTTGGGGTGTGTAAATGAGTGAGCGTAGAGCCTGTAGTTGTTCCCATGGCAGTATGCTTCAAAGGCAGAGAAACCCTGTATCTCTTAGGCCAAGGGAATTCCCGCTGTAATTTCTCCAATATTTACCATGCCTATGCAAAAAGAAGAAGAAGAAGAAGAAGAAGAAGAAGAAGAAGAAGAAGAAGAAGAAGAAGAAGAAGAAGAAGAAGAAGAAGAAGAAGAAGAAGAAGAAGAAGAAGAAGAAACACACACCCCCTTTTTTTTTTTTTTTTTTTTGATTTTGGGCCACACCCGGCGTTGCTCAGGGGTTACTCCTGGCTGTCTGCTCAGAAATAGCTCCTGGCAGGCACGGGGGACCATATGGGACACCGGGATTTGAACCAACCACCTTTGGTCCTGGATCGGCTGCTTGCAAGGCAAACACCGCTGTGCCATCTCTCCGGGCCCGTCCCCCTTTTTTTTTTTAAGAAGTTGCTGGTCTTTTTTTTCCTCTTTTTTTCTGTAGCTGATGGTTTTGGTTTTTGGTTTATTCTTTGTTTATTCTTTTTGTAATTTTGTTGTTATTTTCTCATTGTATTTTGGTTTTGCTTTGTTTTGTTTTGCTACCTTTTTCTTCTTTTTTCCCTTCCTTCTTCTAAATGAATATTTATAACACCTAGATGGACTCCTCCTAGTTTTTCTCTTTTTGTTTGCCTCCGCCCCCCCCCCCCATGGTACCAAGACCAGACAGTCAAATATTCATTTGGTGAAAATAAAAGCTGAACAGACATGAATACCAAATCCAAAGTCAACGACAACAGAATTGATACCCAATCTACAACAAGCTGTACAAGGAGGGAACAGTTGCACTAGCATTACAGGGGTAAAGGAGGGAGATGTGGGATGCATGCTGGGAACATGGGTGGAGGAAGGACAACATTGATGGTGGGAATGCCCCTCATTCATTGTTACCATATGCCTCAAATATTACTGTGAAAGAATTGTAATCACTTCAACCATGATAAAAAAAATACTAATAGAGAAATGTCAGAATTCAGGACACAGGATAAACCTTGTCCAAATTATATGTTAGATTATTTTATAAGTATTGGCCCTACCTGGAAAAGTTAGCCTGGAGACAAAAGAGGGGGATATGGGATGCATGCTGGGAACAGGGGTGGAGGGAGGACAACATTGGTGGTGGGAATGCCATTATGTATCTAAAATATTACTGTGAAAGATTTGTAATGCACTTTGGTCAAACTAAAAATTATTAAAAACAAAACAAAACAAGAGTTCTCCTGTAACTGTTAGAAACCTCCAAGTGGAACATGTTATCTGGTATTCATTTTTTTTTTTTGATTTTGGAGCCACCCCTGGTGACTCTCAGGGGTTACTCCTGTCTATGTGCTCAGAAATTGCTCCTGGCTTGGGGAACCATATGGGATTCTAGGGAATGGAACCGTGGTCTGTCCTAGGTTAGTGCATGCAAAGCAAATGCCCTACCACTTGTGCCACCACTCTGGCCCTGTTTTCTGGTATTCTAAGAACAGTCATGTCTCTAGTCTAAATGTGGTCTTTCTTTCTGTTGAAATGCTGGATCTCACAGAAATTCGACCTGTGATGATGACATTAAGATAGGAAGGGAGAAAAAAATGATAGGAAGGAAAAAGAGGAAAGAAGTTAGCTGGGAAAACGTTATTGCTCAGAAAATGTTGACATTTCTTCATTCTATGTTTTTTGGGTGGGAAGAAACAGTGGCCACAGGGAGAAAGTGTAACAAAATTCCACCTTCTGAAGACCTTTCACTCTAAGCTTTAATAGTCAGTTCCACAGAGCCTACTTATCCAATATGTGGACATTCTTCACTTTATACACCAAGAAGAATGTATAATATCTAGAGGACAGTAAACCCTAGCCTAGACCCATATGTCTTTTGAGATGATTTCTAACTAGGTAGCGGGCAACACTCAGCCTTGCATCACCAAGAAATAATTGAGAAATTCAACTGAGGGAATTTTGCTATAGATGGTATTTATTACTTCAAAAGAGAGAACTGTTTTTCCTTTTATGGTATCTAAGATATCCATTTGTTTTAATGTTTTCCTAGCATATTACAAATTACTTCAGAGTTGGGAAATGCTCCTTCCTACGAAGAGGCTGCATCCTCTGAGGACTGATCCTAAGACCTGACTGAAACTAATGTTTATTTGGGCAACTACATTCTTCTGTCCCTAAAGCCTGTGGAGTTTACTATTAATCCCAAATGTAAACCCCAGTCCTAGTTGCTGCTTACAAAAGGTGATTACTATTTAACTCCTATGCTCACAGCCCATCTTGCAAATTGCCTCCAATAAATGAGAACATGGCACTTAATAGTCATATTTTCTCACACTGAAAATTCTAAAGGTTGGCTTAGGTGACCTAAATGACCCCTTTTATTTCCACCTCCACTGAAATGCTTCTGGAAAAAAACCTGCGGGTTTGGCTGAAATTCCACCCATTTCAGCGGGGACAGACAAAAGGAGAGGTTGGAAACTGGGCGGAGTGGTTGTTGACGATGACAGTGTACTCCCTTCCCAAGCTACACAGGAATTGCATTAAAAGACTCCACTACCAGCTGAATGAGGGTTGCCAGGTTTAGCAAAATAAGCCAAAAAAAGAAAATTTCGGTGGGGCATCCTTATCCTAAAAAACTATTACCTGCTTATCTTGCTATTCAAACAGAACAGGACTGCCTGTATTTTATCTGTCACCCCTCCCAAACTTGGAAGCAAACAAGGGCCCCAGAGGATGGGAGCCTTCATAAAACATCAATAATGTTGCTCACAGGATTCCTTTTCTAGAGCATTTAAGAGGACCCTAGATCCAAGCGGGGTCTGTGCGACCTACAGAAAAGGGGGAACCCAAAGTCCACGCAGGCCACAGAGGCGGAATGGACACCGAGGGAGGAGGAAGCACGCCTGCTGGCTTCCTTCCTAGGGTCCCCACTGTCCTGCTGTCTCCCTCTGCCCCTAAATTTTTCTCTACTCCTCCTTATCACCAAGGTCAATAACAAAAAACTCCCACAATGGTTTCTTGTGTGCTTTAAGTGCAGATGGAACTGAAGCGGGTCACCCTTCTGTGAGCAGAACTGAATTCGAATTTGCAGCCACCGTCTGCCATCAGGAGGGGGTACCCGGGACCCTCGAACCCGACACAGACTTGAGCTCACCTCCGTCTACAGCGGGAACATCCATCTCGGGTTTTATTTCCTCCCGAGACACCCGCGGAAGCCTCAGGTGGGTTTCCATGTCAACCTTCACTGCAATCCAAACATTTGGCTTTCTCAAAGGCAGTTTAACCTCTGCCACCACATCCTTAGAGTGGCAAAGGGTTTCTTTTTTTTTTTTTTTTCCTCCTCAGCCCTCCCCCTCTCCCAAATAAAAGCTTTAAAAAATAAATTAAAAGATGTGCTTTCAAAAAGAACCCAGGCAGGCTTCTGGGGGTTTTCTATTCACAGACTGATAAGACATCTTGAAACAGGATATTTATAATTTGTTTAGTTTCACGTTTATCTTCACAAAGCTAAACAATAATGGCCGAGAGTTATGAAAACACTTAGGTAAGGAGAAAGGCCAGAGCAGAGATAAAAAAAAGGATAATTGGAAACAGAGAAGCAGCCTCCAAGTTGCGCCTTCTTGAATGCTCACGGCTCGGCAGGCCAGAGAGCTCATGGCAGGCCGCAGCGTCCTTTCATTCTGGGCACTCCTCAGACTTCCCTTTTCCAAGGTTTACTTATGCAAGCTTAGCTGCAATTTTCCACAGATACTCGGCCTGCTCCCAGGCCACCTTCCACAGAGACCTCCTGGGATGGGATTTGGGGAAAGGAGAACATGTGGTGAGTCCAGGTTCCAAACTTTGCAGCGGGCCACCTGGAAACGGGAGATAACCTGTTGAGATATGGGACTTAGCAAGGCCAGGGTGCACTGAGGGGGGGGGGGCAGGAGAGCAAGAGAGGTGCAGCCCCACATGTCCAGCCATCAGATGATGAAACTGGGAGGTAATATATGGGCCTAGAGAGACCACACGTGGAATACAATGTTCCTTGTGGCCTCACAAGGAAGATGCACATACCGAGTTGGCTGCAATTCAGAGAAGAGCAATTAGGATGATTAAGAGGCCAGAGGGAGTGACTTAAGGGGAGAGATTAAAAGAATTAAACATGTATACCTTGGCTGGGCTCAGAGCAGAGGGAATGTGGAAAGTCTATAAGCATCTTCAGAGCATAAACATAGGGAGAACATGGAATTGTTTCACACGGTCCCTGTGGGATATAAATGGAAGTAATAGGATGGAAGAAAAGAAAACTTAACTACCTGTTGGAAAAAGCTTGCAAACAATCCCAGATCAATGCTGATATTCAAGAAGTGTCAGAGTCATACTTAATGTTCTTTAAAACAGAGTGATATAATAGGAAAGGAATAGCATAAGTTTCTAGAACAAGGACTGGCCCAACAGAAATGCTTTAGAAGAGGGGAAACTAAAAACATAGGCCAGTTTCTTCAGGGGAGTGTTGAAGAATTTTAAAGGCTCTCTCCAACCAAAGTTGATTATCAGATGTCTTAGTTTGGCATTCAAACTCCTCTCCATCTGGCCCACACTCACTCTCATAAAGTGATCTCACAACAATCTCACAACGCATATCTCCTGAATGATCCTTCATGAATATCATGAAATTCTCCAACTTAGAATTCCCTCATTGTCCAACTATTCAAATTTTAACAGTCCCCCCACGTTTCTTTTTTTAAGGGATCTACTTAAATCCTGTTTCCTCTGACTATTCTGAACCCTATCTCACTAATTAACTCATTTTGGCACTAGTTATATGCTAGCTGCTGTATGTTGAAGTGTTACATACCTTATTATATTATGAGCTTCATGGAGAGTGGAGAGTTGGTGTTTTCTATTGCACTTAGCCACTTTTTTGATCCGTCCATTACCATTACTTCCGATCATAATTCATATATGAACAGTACTTGATTTGCTCTCCCTAAGGATTCTTCTTTACTCTTGTTTTCTCTCCCTGAGGATCCTTCTTCTTTTTCTTTCTCTACTGTAGATGTTAGTGATTTCTGAATTCTTCCTCGAGTATACCTTTTATCACTCTACATCCTTCATTTTCTCTGAAAGCTGATATATAATTTGGGGGCTTCACATGCTAATAATTTCTAAAATCTTTGTCCAGTTTCAAAGTTTGTTCTGGGCATCAGACACTATCTCAGACTGGACGTCACAGGTGCTTAATTAACACTCTCTAAGTACAAATTTGAACTTACTATATTCTCTTTCACACTTGTTTTACTCCTATCTTCTAAGAGAATGACCCCAACACCTTCCCAATCCCATCTAGAAGTCTAAAGGTTATCTTTCATCCATTTCTGCAGTTCCTCCATAATCAACTATTGAATAAACCAGTCACCAAATTCAGTTAATTTTATAGTGCTTTTTTGTCTACCTACAAGTCCCCTTTGCTGATTGAGTAATTAACCTTACCTCCTTGACTGCTGGCATGAATATAGCCCTTTTGACATCAAAGGTCTTTCCCTTTGAACTCAGAGTTGAGTTATAAAGACATAATCTAAGCCTGACCAATTACAACTTTTCCTGGGACCTTACATTCCAAATCCATTTTTAATCAGGACAGTTCTCCTTCTTTAGCCAGAATCTTATAAAGTCATGATTTCAGAGCTATCCACAAATCATGTACCCTACCAAGTCTGAAAATATCTTTCAGAGGTATATGGAACTGAAACCAAACACAGAAGGAGATGGCAGTATTCCATAACCCATCTACTTGTTGCAAGGCCAACAACTCCCTATTTCCACCATGATTTAGTTATTGAGCCAAGAATATTCCCACTATTAACATAGCTTCTTTAAGATGTTTTCTGTCTCTTTGCAAGAATTCTGATTAATATAATAAATCAAACTTGTCATCTTCTCTGCTCATTCTGTACATACCACCATCAGTTTCTTACAGGCCTCTAAAAGCCTTCTGATTTCTGCAAATAACTTCACTCCCTTCTGTATTATACCCCAATACAGTATAACTTTTCTAGAACTCAAGATTTTTGAAGGCACACTTCACTTAAAAATCTGAATTTCTCTCCAAGGTTTACCAAATCCTGTATTTCCTTACTCCTACTGAATTCCATTCTTTTGTCTCTTGCAATCAATGTATCCCCAAAGCAGTACTCTCTCTTATCTCTGACCCTTTGTTTATAGTAATATTCCTGGACTACTCTTAGTCAACTAAGTGCAACTCATTCTTAAAATTTAAGTTACTAGGGCTGGAGTGGTGGCACAGCAGTAGGGCGTTTGCCTTGCACATGGCTAACCTAGGACAGACTGCGGTTCAACCTCCCAGAGTCCCATACAGTCCCCTGAGTCAGGAGCAATTTCTAAGAGCACAGCCAGAAGTAATCCTGAGCATCATCGGTGTGGCCCAACCCCCCCCCCCCTGAAAAAAAATTCAAGTCACTAGAGAAGGGGCACCTTCCACCTGGAGCATTTATCATGGGGACTTGACTTTGGCCTTAATTGAACATTTACCTTTCAACCCCAAACCCTGGGTACTGTGTAAACCTTAGAGTTTACACAATTTCCGGCACCAGTACCAGGAATCAAGCTACTCCTATAGGGGTGTTGGGGAGAAGCCCCCCCAACTTGCTCCAGGGTAGGTTGTATGACAATGAGGAAACAGCAACAACTGGATCTAAGGGCAGGTTGCCTTACCTCACTACCTAATGGTGAGATGAAAACAGAAGATGCTCTATCCTAGAATCTGTGCAAAAACCAGATCTCTAATTACAGAAGACTGACTACAACTGTGACTGGGCAAAATTTCTCCTAACGACCGTAAAGAAAGACTTTATCCTAAGCTCCGTTCTAGAATCTGTGTAAAAACCAAGATCTCTAATAACAGAAGCCTGATTGTGACAACCATGACTAAGCAGAATTTTTCCTGGGACCTGGCGCCTGTAGTCAGTTTTATACAATATTCTTTATACTTGGAGACACCTGTATCTCTTATGCCAAAGGAATTTTCTTTCTAATTTCCCTAGTGTTTACTGTGCCTATGCAAAAAACCCAAAACAAACAAAAACACTTGCCACATCTGCCCCCCTTTTCTCTTCTTTTAATTGTATTTACATCTTCTAAATGAGGGCTCCCACCTTTTTCATAGGACCTTAGAACTTGAATCATTTTGTGCTGCCTCATATTTCTATGTCTTCCTACAAATTGAGGAAAAAAAATAAAAGTAGATGGTACCCAGGGATCAAGTGATCTCGGAGCATTGAGTGGGAAAGAAATGGTCAGATCTAAATATTCAAGCCAAAATCAATGATAATAGAATGAAGAGACCCAAACTATAGCAAGCTAAGCACAAAATGAACCTGTTACACTAGTAGTCCAGGGGACTAAGGGGGGAGGTATGGGATGCATGCTAGAAACTATGGTGGAGGAAGGCCAACATTTGTGGTGGGAATGACTCTAATTTACTATCACTCTTTGCCTGAATTACAACTGTGAAAGACTTGCTTGTAATTCACAATGGTCTCAATAAAAAAGTTAAAAAAATATTACCTTGGGACTGGAGAGATAGCATGAAGGTAAGGCATTTGCCTTTCATGCAGAAGGTCATTGGTTCGAATCCCGGCATCCCACATGACCCCCGAGCCTGCCAGGAGCGATTTCTGAGCATGGAGCCAGGAGTAACCCCTGAGAGTGTGACCCAAAAAAACAAAAACAAAAAATATATATATCACCTAGAAAACACTTAAAAAATTAAAGTCGCTATGGAGCCAGAGCGATAGCACAGTGGTAGGGTGTTTGCCTTGCATGAGGCAGATCCAGGACAGACCTGATTTGATCCCTGGTGTCCCATAGGGACCCCTAACCAGGAGTGATTTCTGAGAAAAGAGCCAGAAGTAACCCCTGAAAATCACCAGGTGTGGACAAAGAAAATTAAAGTCACTAAAATAGGCAACATTTAAGTAATATTTTATTATTTTATATTTTACCAGTCTTTAGGAAAATTATGTTGGCTCTTGGATTTTTCATAGAAGGCTTTTATCTGTTTAGGAAGTTTCTTTAAATTTCTAAAAATTTAAGACCCCCAAATCAGTGCCATGTAAATAATGGCTTAAATTCATAGCTTCATGACTGATTTTGGAAGAGATGCAAGCCAAGCCGCCAAACTCATGTCTTTGGGCTAAAAACTCTGGGGCTCCCTTGGGAGTAGGGTAGATTCAGTCCCTGCCCTGTCAAAGCCCTGGCAGACACCTCCACACCCTATAATCAGGCTATGCTGTGGCCCAACTTCACTGTTTCAGGTATAATCTCTGCATAGATGCCATGCTATAGAAACTTCCAGGTACACCAATTTTGGGAATGAAAACTCTAGGATCATCTCCAAGTGCAAAGAGGCAGCCTCCCTCAACAACCTCATACTATTGAAAATCCCAGAAGCCACACCCACATCCCACAGTCACTTCTACTTAGTGGTGAAGCACTGAAGTTTCACCACTAATTTCCAAAGAGACACAAGCCAAACTTCTAAAATTTAGCATACATTGGTCTTCAGGCTGAAAACTCTAGAGCCCCTTTGAGAACAGGGAGGGCCAAGAATTGTCCTAGTTCTACAGATTTTGCTCCTAGAGCAACACCTCAATATTTCATGATACAGAATTTCAGACCATTAGGAGCACACCAAATCAGATGGGAAAGTAGCATTGAAGCCAACTAAACTCACAAGAAAAAAAAAATAATACAGAATGCTCAACTAGAAACAAACAGCTCAGCAAATTGTCAGGCAGTGACTTTAATGACCCCATTGTGAGATATAACAAATTTTGACTGAAGTTTTTTAAAAATCATTTCATTAACCATTTTATTGTATCGAGTAACAAAATAAATTATTTTGTGCCTGATAAGGGGGTAGATTTAGGGGGAAGTGTGAGAAACTGAGAACAATGGTGAAGAGAAGGTTGGTCACACTGCTAATGGGATTGGTGTTGGAACTTTGAATGGCCAAAACAACATATTATGAAGAAATTAGTAAACACTGCGGTGTTTTTTTATAATATCTTTATTTAAACATCTTGATTACAAATATGATTGTGATTAGGTTTCAGTCATGTAAAGAACACCCCCCTTCACCAGTGCAACATTCCCACCACCAATGTCCCAAATCTCCCTCCATCCCACTCGACCCCCACCTGTACTCTAGACAGGCTTTCCAGTTCCCTCATTCATTCACATGGTTATGGTAGTTCTCAGTGTAGTTATTTCTATAACTGCACTCACCACTCTTTGTGGTGAGCTTCATGAAGTGAGCTGGAAGTTTCAGCCCTCCTCTCAGTGTCTCAGGATTGTTGCAAAAATCACTTTTATTTTTCTTAAAACCCATAGGTGAGTGAGACTATTCTGTGTCTATCTCTCTCCCCTTGACTTATTTCACTCAGCATGATAGATTCCATGTACATCCATGTATAGGAAAATTTTATTTCTTCATCTCTCCTGATGGCTGCATAATATTCCATTGTATATATATACACGACAGTTTATTTAGGCATTCATCTTTGAAGGGCATCTTGGTTGTTTCCAGAGCCTGGCTATTGTGAATAGTGCTGCAATAAATATAGGTGTGAGGAAGGAGTTTTTGTATTGTATTCTTGTGTTCCTAGGGTATATCCCTAGGAGTGGAATAGCTGAGTCGAATGGAAGCTCAATTTCCAGTTTTTGGAGGAATATTTATATCGCTTTCCATAGAGGTTGGACTAGACGGCATTCCCACCAGCAGTGGATAAGAGTTCCTTTCTCTCCACATCCCTGCCAGCACTGATTGTTCTCATTCTTTGGGCCACACTCGGCTGTACTCAGGGGTTACTCCTGGCTGTCTGCTCAGAAATAGCTCCTGGCAGGCATGGGGGACCATATGGGACACCGGGATTCGAACCAACTACCTTTGGTCCTGGATTGGCTGCTTGCAAGGCAAGCGCCGCTCCGGGCCCTGGTCTCTCTTGTCTTAAAGTAGACCTTTCAGTTTTTCCTTTAAGCCTGATTTTTCATCTGTGAAGTTTCTGAGCTGTTGTTCATCCATGAAGCTATGTATCCTTCAAATCTGAACGTGAGTCAGGCTGGGTGCAGTATTCTCAATGAGGCATCCATTTCATTCAGTCTTGTCACAATATCCCACCACTGTCTTCTGGCCTTGAGAGTTTCTTGTGACATGTCTGCTGTAAGTCTTAAGGATACTCCTTTGAATATAATTTCTCTTTTTGATCTTGCTGCTTTGAGTATTCTATCTCTATCTGTGGGATTTGTCATTGTAACGAGGATGTGTCTTGGGGTGTTTTTCTTTGGGTCTATTTTAGCTGGTACTCTTCGGGCATGCAGGATTTGATTGCATGTAGTCTTTAATTCTGGGAGTATCTCTTTGATAATGTCTTTGACAGTTGATTCTTTCTGGGGATCTCCTACCTGGGACTCTAGAACTCCAATGATTTATATTGTTTCTGTTGAGTTTATCAGAGATTTCTATTTTCATCTGTTCGCATTCCTTGACTACCTTTTCCATTGCTTAATCATTTGTCTTAGGTTCTTTTCCAATTTCTTTTGTTGTGTTGAGTTTTTTTGCATCTCATCTTCCAGCACATTGATTCTGTCCTCAGCAGCTGTTAACCTGCTGGAGAGGCTATCCACTGAGTTTTTCAGTTGAGCTACCTTGTTTTTCAGATCTGTTATTTCAGTTTGGAGTTTTCTGATTTCTGTCTTTGTGTTCTGTTCAGATCGATCTGTGCTTTCTTTGAGTTCTACGAACATCTTCCATATTTCTATTCTAAACTCCTTATCTGAGAGGTTAATCAGATGGCTGGAATTTTTTGGGTCGTTCAAGCTATTGTCTTCATTCTCTGTGCATGGTGTTTGTCTGCAAGGTTTCCCCATTGTCACACTTGTAGTGTGATTTTTTCTGCGTGTTGTGGTGGGGTTCATTGGTTAGAAAGAGTGTGTGGGCACAAAGTGAAGCGGAGCCGCTGCACTCTTCTGCGGCCTCTAGATGACAGTTTTTTTGGGGGTGCACTTCCTAGGCCTCTGAGGAGAGCTTCAAGTATTCAGGAAAGACAGACAAACAAAGCAAAGAGTTCCCTTCAAGTCCTCAGGGTCATTCAAGGCACAGCAGTAGGACAGAGCCAGCCAAGAACTCTTTGTAGCAGGCAGGATCACTGGCAGGATAGCTGATAAAATCCAGTCTCAGGCGGCTGGAAACAGCATGGACCAAGATAGCTCACACTGCAGTGTTTTTATAAAGTTAAAAAATTCTAAAATTTAACATATTTACCATAAAACAGTGTGGAATTTTGTCATACAATTTTTCTGAATCAACTAAAATAGGTGATTTCCCTTTTTATTCTAAGGTATATTACACTAATTTATTTTATATGTATATTTATACATCCTAGGATAATTATAAATCTGGGTTGTTGGATACTTATTTATAAGGTTATAATTTTTTTTTTTGGTTTTTGGGTCACTCCTGGTGGTGCTCAGGGGTTACTCCTGGCTCTGCACTCACAAATCACTCCTGGCAGGCATGGGGGACCATATGGGATGCCAAGATTTGAAGCACCATCCATCCTGGAATGGCTGTATGCAAGGCAAATGTCCTACCACTGTGCTATCTCTCTGGCCCATAAGGTTATAATTTTTGATGGTAAGAAAGTGAGGAAAAGGGGATGAAACTAAAAGTTGAACAAAAATTTGGCATGCTACTAAAATTAAGTTAAAATTAACTGCATAAGATTTTAAAATTCATTGTTATTTGTATGCTCAGGGAAACCACTACAAAATATTATTTATAGATAGATTGAAGATAGATAAATAGATAGGTAGGTAGGTAGGTAGGTAGGTAGGTAGATAGTATATAGTTAAGTGCATGAGTGAATGAGCCTCAGAGTGAATAAGACTGTTGATGCTGGAGTGATAGCACAGTGGTAAGGCATTTGCCTTGCATGCAGCCTACCCAGGATAGACCCAGGTTTGATCCCCAGAATCCCATATGGTCCCCCGAGCCTGCCAGGAGTAACTTCTGAGTGCAGAGCCAAGAGTAACCCCTAAGCACCTCTGGTTTTAGTGTGGCCCCAAACCAAAAATTAATTAAATAATTTTTAAAAAGTGAATGAGCCTGTCAGATTTGACTTTGACAGTCCCTTCAAAATATACTTATTACAAAAAAAAAAAAAATGAGACAAGAAAATTAAAATGGTATACTCGAAGTGCATCACAAAAAATATAGTACTGTCAGATCTAAAGGCCAAAAAGTATATAAAACATATATTGACGATGTAGGAGATAAATTGTAAAAATGACCAAAGTATGATTATTAGTGACATTTATTATTTTAATTTAAATTTTTTTATTGAGATCATTGTGAATTACAAGTGTTTCATAGTTGGATTTCAAGCATAGTGACAATGAATTAGGGCCAGTCCCATCACCAGTATTGACCTTCCTCCACCAAAGTTCTCAGAGTGCATCCCATACCTCTCCTCTTAGCCCCCTGGCCTGCCAGTGTAACAGGTAAATTTTAAGTTTAGATTTTTATAATTTGGTTCTCTTGAATCTATTGTTATTGACTTTGGCTTGGGTATTTAGTTCTGATCCTTTTTTCCCTCCTCATCGATGCTCCTGACTAGTTGGCCCTGACCCCATCCTCTATTTTTCTCTTAATTTTTTCTTTTCTCAATTTGCAGAAAAACACAGAAGTATGAGGAAAACAAAGTAATACATATCCCAAAGTTCTATAAAAAAAAAAAAAGGCAGGAGCACCTATTTAGAAGATACAAATAGAATTAAAAAAGAGAAGGTTTTTGTTTTTGTTTGTTTGATTGGTTGGTTTGTTGGTTTTTGCATAGGCACAATTTCACAAATATTGTGAAAATTAGAAAGAAAATACACTTGGCCTATAAAAACAGGGTGTCTCTACCCATGAATCATCCTATCATAAGACCAACTATAGGCTCTGGGCATACTAATTGTCCAACAACAAGTTATTTATTCATGGACCAGTAAAAGTTCTATTCATCACAGTTGTCACTTTTGGGCTTTTGTTATTAGAGATCATGGTTTTTGCACAGATCCTATGCATAGCTGGAGTGTAATGAAGCATCTTTAATTTCATCTCTTCATTAAATGGTGAGGCAGGAAAACCTGCCCTGAAAGCAAGTTGTTGTTTTAGTGGTCAGGGTGTCATATGAACCCACCTTGGAGCATGTCAGTGCTAGGGTGGCAATAGGGCCTCCTCAGGTGGAAGTTTGATTTCTGGTGCTGGTACAGAAAATTGTGCTGATTCCAAGAATGAAATCCAAGGTTCAAGGTTGGACAGTCAATGTTAGATCAGCTGAGGCCTAAGTTGAATTTATTAGTGACATTTAAATGGGTTAAACTCTCTCTCTAAAAGGTAGAAATTGACATAATGGGGTTATCTTTTAGACTGTACAGAAGAAAAAAAATTAAAGAAAAAGTACAGTAATTTTGAGCTTAATTACTATGTAATATCTTTGCTAGAGTTCTTGATTTTTTTATTCAGATTTTTGTTTTGTTTTTATTTGGGGCCACACCCGGTGATGCTCAAGGGTTATTCCTGGCTATGCGCTAAAAAATTGCTCCTAGCTTGGGGAACCATATGGTATGCTGCGGGGATTGAATCATGGTCCATCCTAGGCTAGGGTGGGCAAGGCAGACGCCTTATCGCTTGCACCATCGCTTCAGCCCCTCCTTATTTAGGTTTAAGTTACTGTCTAGTTTCCTTTTGTTTCAACTTGAAGGATTCTTTTTTATATGCTATATAAGATAGGTATCTACCTGGTGAAATGATCTCTGTGCTATCTCTTCGGCCCCAGCTTTTTGTCTTTTAAATGCTTAATTACATTGTGTGTAGATTCTTTGAATTCATTCTTTTTTTTTCTTCTTAAAGCTTTTTAAATATGGGTTTAATATTTGGTTATCCAGATAAGTCTTATTTTCTCCTTTTTTTTTTTTTTTTTTGTGGAAGGAGGGTGCCACACCTAACAGTTCTCTGTGGATTATTCTTAATGGTGTTTGGAGAACCATACAACCATACAGTTACAGTGCTGTGAATCAAAGCCTACCTTCCTACATGCAAAACACATGCTCTAGTCTAGTTCATTAAGCTATCTTTTTGAGCCCTCTTGTAGATTTTGAAATAGTTATGCCAGCTATAGAATTCTTTGTTAAAAAGCTTTCCTTTCAGTATTTTAAGTACATTGCCTGGATTCATCTTTGCCTCCCATGGTTTTTAGTAAAAAATATTATGTTGAGGGCTTGAGTGATAGTACAGTGAGTAGGGTATTTACCTTGTTCACCACTGACTTGGGTTTGATCCCTAAAATCCTATATGGTCTCCAGAGCCTGCCAAAAGTGATTCCTGAGCATAGAGCCAGGAATTATCCCTAAGCATGACTGAGTGTGATCCAAAAATTAAAAAAATTAAGTTGTTTAAGATATATAAACAAGATATTGCTACCATTTCTTTTTTAGCTTTTTGTCTTGTTTTGTTGCTGTTATTTGTTTTATTTTTTGTTTTGTTTTGTTTTAGGTTTTGGGGCCACACCCGGCGGTGCTTAGGGTTACTCCTGAATCTGCACTCAGAAATAGCTCCTGGCAAGCACGGGGGACCATATGGGATGCTAAGATTTGAACCACCAAACTACCATCGGTCCTGAATTGGCTGTGTGCAAGGCAAACTCCATACCAATGTGCTATCTCTCTAGTCCCAGCTTTTTGTCTTTTAAATGCTTAATTACATTGTGTGTAGATTCTTTAAATTTATTCTTTTTTCTTTCATAAAGCTTTTTAATGCATGTGTTTAGATTTTCCATTAAATTTTTACTCACTATATCTTTGAATATTTATTTTTATTCTGTAATTTTTATTTTGCTTTTCTATAATATTGGTATTCTTGGTGGTATCCCAGTAGAGTCTTCATTTTCCTTTTCTTGTTTTTTCTTTCTATTCCTCAGAAAAGTAATCTCAAATGATCTCTTTTTATGTTTTCTGGCTCTTTCTCTTTCCTGATAAATCCTGAAGTCAATTCTTTCTAGAAAATTTTGTTTTCAATTCTTGTACGTTTTTTTCTTTGGTTTTGGGGCTATATCCAGTGATGTTTAGGAGTTACTCCTGGCTCTATGTTCAGGGATCACAGCTGGTAGTGGTTGGGAAATTATATGTGGTGCCAGGGATGAAACCTAAGCTGACTACATTCAAGACAAGTACCCAACAAGCTATATTTTTTTTCTAAAGCCCTAGTTCCTTTGTTTCTGGTTGTCAAATTTTGTTTCCTTTCTATAATTTCTAGCTTTTTTTTAAGTGGTGTTCCAGTGACCTGGAGGCTCCTCTAGTAATTCTTGGTAAATCGGGTTGGCATTTCAATACTAGGGTCTAATGATATGAGCTTCTCTGACTCTGTGATACAGCGATTACTGGCCAGTTCAGTTATGCCCCATAAGTGACATTACTTCCAGGTGTTTCTAGGACTGTACCTGTTGATGCTTGGGGAATGATGTGGTGCTAGGGATTGAATTGGAGTCAGCTGCATGCAAAGCATACACCTTAACCCTTGTTCTATCTCTCCAGCTTTTAATTTCTAGCTTTTAAAGTTTTTGTCCAGTAAGTACTATGTACAGCTTTTACAAATAAAGACTTTATCTTTGGAATCACTCCTGGGAGGCTCAGGGGAAGATATGGGATGCCAGAAGTTGATCATGGGTCAGCTGTGTGAAAGGCAAATACCCTACCTGCTGTGCTATCACTCCAGCTCCTAGACTCAAACATTTCTGTTGAAAATTGGACAATTTAAACTTCTGTTGAAAACTGGACAATTTAAACTTTTTTATAGAAATTCTAAAATTGGTTCTCCCTCATTCCCATGGTTTACTATTACTGTTTACTGTTTATTTTTAAAGCTATTTTTAATGTCTATATCCCTTATTATGATTGTTTATTGCAATCTTTTTTTTTTTTTTGGTTTTTGGGTCACAACTGGCTGCGCTCAGGGGTTACTCCTGGCTCTATGCTCAGAAATAACTCTTGGCAGGCTCAGGGGACCATATGGGATGCCAGGATCCGAACCACTGACCTTCTGCATTGCAAGGCAAATGCCTTACCTCCATGCTCTCTCTCCGGCCCCACAATCTTTGTTTTTTTAAGCTTATTAATACAAGTGACGTGACAGAGATTTCTTTAAAAATTTGGAGAAGAAAAAAATTAATCATATCTCTCTTATTTTGTGATCATGTTCAGTAATGATGAAGGCTTATTACTGGCTCTTTGCTCAGGGATCACATCTTGGCTCAGGGTTGCAAAGGAATAGAGCCCTGCTGAGCCTCTTGCAAAGCACAATGCCCTATCCACTGTACTGGTCTCTCCAGCCACATAGTATTTTTTTTTTTAAGAAGTCTTCTTTAGAATTCACCACCTGTTTAAGCAGTGCCTGCAAATTAAACAATTGAGAACTCTATATATTTTAGAACATATAGAGTTTTTCTAAACTTTTCTTTCCTCTAGCATTTTATACCAGCTTTCCTTTCCAAATTTTTGGGTTTGTTTGTAGTTTTCCCCAACTTCTCTCTCTTGTCCTGGGTAAGAGTTGACAATACATTTGCCTTTTGATGTTTTTAACTAATGCCTCCTGTGTAGTCATCTCATTCTGGGAAAAGTACAGGTTAGATGAAATAAAGGAGCCCTTTGAACTAGTCCTTCAGGGAACCCCCAGATAAGTCAAAACAAATAACCACAAATCTTTACAAATAAGTTCAATTCTGTTTCCTTTGGCCTTGGGCATATATACCAGGAATGTGGACTGTTGTCTTCTATACTTCCACTAAGCTGAGGAATGGTATGAGGTTAAAAGGTGAGGTGAGGCCCACATTCAGTTACTGACAGAGGAAGATCATAATTTTCTGTCTAATGTGAGAGAAATCTAACAGGCCATTTTAACTCTAGACCTTACTGTGGGATTAGTAGAGGTTAGCATCAGGATATAAATGGTCTGTTTTGCAACCCAGCATCTTCTTTCCAATGCTGCTGTTTTTCCCACAGCCCCAACCCCTTTACAGCTATTTATTATAAAGGCGCTTTTTTATTGTTTGTTTTTTGAGATATGCAGTAGTCCTCAGGGGTTATTACTGTGTCTTTGCTCAGGAATTACTTCTAGCAGAATGTAGGGAACCATATAGGATACTGGAGATTAAACTCAGGTCTACTGCATGCAAAATAAGTGCCCTACCCACTGTACGGTTGCTTCAGCACCAAGGCACTTATTAATAAATGTACTGCATTATACATTCTGTCTGTAAATCAGAGCAATATAAGGGCTAGAATTTGAGAGAAATATGACTATGTCAAGTAGACCCTTTCACAGAAAAAACTTGTTTCACTTGCTGATTGACCTATTCACAGAGGTCACTCTAGCCTCCAATTCCTCCAGTAATGGCCTCAGTCTTAAGGAACTACCTTAACCAATGCCATGACCTTTCTTAAGTGATACTACTTGAAAAATGTAAGAAGCGGACCTGGAAGATAGCACAGCGGTGTTTGCCTTGCAAGCAGCCGATCCAGGACCTAAAGTGGTTGGTTCGAATCCCGGTGTCCCATATGGTCCCCCGTGCCTGCCAGGAGCTATTTCTGAGCAGACAGCCAGGAGTAACCCCTGAGCATCGCCGGGTGTGCCCCCCCCCCCCAAAAAAAAAAGAAAGAAAAGAAAAATGTAAGAAGCAGGAGCATAAAGGTATCAGCTACATGTAGCATGATCTGAACATCTCATTTTCTTAAAGTTCTCTGGTCAATGCTGTTTTAGGTCTGAATTACATGTTGATTGAAAGGGTGCCAACAATAAATATTTTTTCAGTTCCCTTAAAGAATTTAATAAAAAGGAAAAACTAATTTGGAAATGAAATTTGACTTCACTGTGAATTAGCACATTTAATCAAGCTAAGTTTCTTTCTTTCTTCTTTCTCTCTCTCTTTCTCTTCCTTCCTTCCTTCCTTTCTTTTTCTTTCTTCTTTCTTTCTTTCTTTTTTCTTCTTTCTTTCTCTCCTTTCTTTTTCTTTCTTTCTTTCTTTCTTTCTTTCTTTCTTTCTCTCTCTCTTTCTCTCTTTCTTCTTTCTTTCTTTCTCTTTCTTTCTTTCTTTCTTTCTTTCTTTCTTTCTTTCTTTCTTTCTTTCTTTCTTTCTTTCTTTCTTTCTTTCTTTCTTTCTTACTTTCTTTCTTTCTTTCTTTCTTTCTTTCTTTCTTTCTTTCTTTCTTTCTTTCTTTCTTTCTTTCTTTCTTTCTTTCTTTCTTTCTTTCTTTCTTTCTTTCTTTCTTTCTTTCTTTCTTTCTTTCTTTCTTTCTTTCTTTCTTTCGTCACACCCGGCAGTGCTCAGGGGTTACTCCTGGATATGCACTCAGAAATCGCTCCTGGCTTGGGAGACCATATGGGATGCTGAAAGATCGAACCGCGGTCCATCCTAGCCTAGTGTGGGCAAGGCTAGACGCCTTACAGCTTGAGCCTCTGCTCTGGCCCCCTAAGTTTCATTTTTAAAAGGTAATTTTCAACCTACATCTTACAGTTATAGATTAGACATAGTATATTCATAGTCAGCTTGTAATTGCCCAATGCAGAAATCTATCTTTTATTTGGCAAGCTATATATAAACTATCTATTCTTATGCACCGAGTGAAGAAATATGTTAGAATAACAATAATTCAACAGTTAAGTTACTCTTTGTTCGATCCTATTATAATTTAGAAGATATAAAAACTTATTAAGCAGGACTGGAGAGACAGTGCAACAGGTAAGAAGCTTGCATTGCATATACCCTATTAGAGTTAAATCCTTGGCACCCCATATACATCCTTTGAGCCTTGCCAGGAGTAATCCCTGAGCACAGAGCCAGGATTAAGCCATGAGCAAGGCTGGGTGAGGTTTCCAAATTAAAAACAAACAAAAGAAAAATTAATCATTAAAGAAAGTCTAGAAATATCACCGTATTTCCATTTGAAAGATAGAGGAAATGCCACAAATCTCCATTATTACCCATATCGTATTCAATATTATTTGACTGATATTAATAAACATATATAGCAAGACATATTTCTCACATTTGAGAATAACCTGAAACTAAGTAAAATAGCAAATACAAATAAGATATCAGAATCAGGGACCAGGGAGATAGCACATTGGTAGGTCGTTTGCCTTGCATGTAGCTAATCCAGGACTAACTGCGGTTTGAATCCTGGCATCCCATATGGTCCCCCATGCCTGCCAGGAGCGATTTCTGATCATAGTGTCAGGAGAAACCCCTGAGCACTGAAGGTGTGACCCAAAAATGACCCAAAAACAAACAAACAAATAAAAAATATCAGAATCAAGAAATAGCCAGAACTGAAAGCACTGAGGAGAAACTTAATATAGGTAGTATATAAATTACATTAAAGTTAGTGCCAGAGAGAGAGAGAGAGAGAGAGAGAGAGAGAGAGAGAGAGAGAGAGAGAGAGAGAATACAGTGCCTTACAAGTGGTCAACCCAGGTTTGATTGCTGGCACCATATATGGATCCCCAATCATCCAGGCATGATCACTCAGCATAGAGCCAGGAGTAAAGCCTTAGAACCATTCTTTGTGGTTCCCCTTCCCCACAAGAAAAGCTTAGTACAAGGAGAGAATGGCATGATTTAATAGCAGTTCCTGAAGAAAGAAAGTTAGCCTCAATCTTTTAAGTAAATAGAAATTATTCTGTACCCCTTTTCAGAAGTTAGGCAAATAACCAAGTGTTTAATGTACTGGTAAGAGAAAAAGAAGTTTATTGATAATTTTTTCATCTATATAGATGGTAGGGGCCCAGAAAAACGTAATGACTCACTCACTTAGCTCTAAAAGACATTTTAAATAAGGTTAGAGCAAAGGATATTGTGAAGAAGGGAGTTAGTTATGCTCCCAAGGGGCTGGAGCAATAGCACAGTGGTAGAATGTTTGCCTACTTATGTTCCCAAAGAAAGCATAGTAAGAAAGACAAACATACAGAGTAAGCATGCTATCTCTTTTGAAGAGAGAATAGATTAAGTCTTTCTCAGAAAGGACCTTCCAGGAGATATTTACATGCAAACATCTCATTTTAAAAACAGTCTCAATCTCAATCTGTCTGTGTGAATTTAGGGTCATTAGAATTAACCATTAGAATTAGAATTTAGGGGGCCCGGAGAGATAGCACAGCGGCGTTTGCCTTGCAAGCAGCCTATCCAGGACCAAAGGTGGTTGGTTCGAATCCCGGTGTCCCATATGGTCCCCCGTGCCTGCCAGGAGCTATTTCTGAGCAGACAGCCAGGAGTGACCCCTGAGCACTGCCAGGTGTGGCCCAAAAAAACAAAAAAATAAAAATAAAAATAAAATAAAATAAAATAAAAATAAAAAAAGAATTAGAATTTAGGACCATTAGAACTAGTCATTAGGGCCATGGAGTTAACCTTTTGGCTTTGTGGTGGCAGATTTGTATTTCCATACAAGCCCATCAGTAGAGTAGGCATGAGAAGAGATTCATATTGTACAGATCATGTTCCACAGAGTATCTAGAATACTGTTTCTATTTCTGAGCAACAAATTTAATAATATCAATTTATTGGAGCAAGTTGGGTGAATGATGGGTAAGTTATAAGGGAACCTGGAAATCACACAATGTAAAAAGAATCTAAGGTTCAGATTAGAATTTAGAGACTAGATAATCATGTCAAAACATGGTTACTAGCCTTAAGTATTTCAAATCTTTTAGTAAAGAAAGAATTTGTATTTTGTTTCAGACAACAGAATTAGGACTTTTTGAAAACTCGCCAAAGAATGTCCCAAACTGAATTAAAAATAAATTAAAAAATTAAATTAAATTAAAAAACCAACAAGCTCTTCAGAGCAGTAATAACGGTCCTTATCTTGTTATTTACCTCAAAAGCCTATAATGACAGGATTTACCAAGCCTTGGAAACCTGACCACAAAGAAGATTTTATTTATCACTCCAAGATTCACCAGTCTGCACCCTTTCTAATAATGTACTTGTTTTAATTTTATAAATAAATACATTAATAAAAAACAAATAAATAAAGCTTTTTGAGGGCAGAAGAACTAGTAAAGGAGGTAAGGATCTTAAGGACTTGTCCTGGATGTCTCTATGTGGGCCCTCTGGCCAATTTTTTATCCAAGAACTCAGACAGGAATCACACAAGCATAAAGTCAAGAATAGCCCCTGAGAGCTATGAAGTGTGGTCCTAAAACAATAAGCTTCTTCTACCTGTGAAGCTAGTTACTCTGAAAACAGAAGTCCACTATCTTCCAACTTCCACCCTGTCTGTTACTAATAAAATTCTTTTTCTACACTTCATCATGTGTCTCAATTGACTGACCCTTGAGCCCTTGGAAATGGACCTTTGTGATTACAATATTACCTCATGTAAGAATTCCAAAGAATAACCCTTGCACTGTCCCTTCATGTCCAAGAACTACTTAGAAAGTATAATATAGATAGGACTGGGAGATTGAATTTGACATTCTCTAAGATATATTCTTCAATTCCCTTACATGAAAGTGTGCTCATAAATCTTTCATCAGACTCAGGCATAAATATTGGATAATAAATGTGCAGTATCCCTTCTTTCTTTCCCCTGGTAGTTAGGCTTTACTAGACCTTTTAAAGGGTTAATCTGCTAGTTCCTAGTGTGAGAGATTTTCATCATCGGTCGGAGTGTGTACTGGAAGGTTGGGGGCCCTTTCCACTGCCTCAAATTTGCAGACAGAACAGCTTTTCCCCCATGAAGTTCAGATCACTTTGCTTTCCTGGCACCAGAGGGAAAAAAGTGCTGCAAGAATAAAGTATTTGTTGTTAAATCCGCTCTTCCAGCAGAGGCTGTCATTGCTTCCCAGGGAACATCTTTACATCACAAAAGCATCAGTCTCTTTTTAAAATGAATGAATGAATGAATGTACAAAAATGGCAGTGCATTCACATTCATGAATCAAAAGCCATGCTTACAGTAATAAAAGATGTGGGGTAACTGAATGTACATCAAAGAAGGAAGTACCTCGGAAGCTTACATTATAAAAGCTCCTTTGGCTTAGAGATGGGCCTGTCTGAATACAAAATTGGCATTTCAGAGCCATGTAATTTATGTGAAAGGAAGCCACTAAGATATTTTATCTTGGTCATGTGCATAATTTGAAAAGAAAAGGAAAATTCTGAAGATCCTCCTCAAGGACAACTTCCTGTTGGAGCTTTCTGAATGATTTATCAAAAGACTGTGCATGAGGTCATCTCTTTAGGTGGTGGATACTGCAGATGTAATTATTATTACCATTATCCGAGGATATGAGTCTGGACCCAGGATGCTACCCATCTTCTCTGGGCCATGGCCTCCCCTCTAACCATGGCCGACAGCTGTCTACACTCAGCCCTGCAGCACCCAGCTGGACTGGGAGTGATTAGTCTGTCTTGAAGCTCTTCCCCCACTGAGACTCTCTGGCAGTATTTTCCTTCGGAGACAGCTTGTGTGTGCTGCTGGCGCTGAGTTTGCTGTTCTCATGCATGTCTGGGAGCCTGCTGGGGGCTTAGAGAGCAGCTTCAGAGCAATCCTGGTGGGGCTTTTGTTTTCATTTCTGGGTTTATTTTTGTTTTGGTTTGCTTTTTTATTTATTTTGTTTATTCATTTTGGGTTTGGCTAGGGAAGAAGGTGGAGGATGAGGGTGTGCTGTATCTATACTTTGCATAAGTTCACTCAGGAATGAGGAAATACATGAAATGAAGGGGTTGCCAAAGGATGGACTAAATACAATAGACCCAAATGATGAGACAGAGCTGGCTGTGCTGGGTCCCTTCTTTGGTCTGAAGGCCCTTAGGGAAAGTCCAGACTTTTATATGTTTCAGAGGGCTTGCTTGGGCTTAGGGTCATTTTAGTTTCCCAATGACCCTGTGACAGTGTAAAAAAGACCATTGAGGAGAGGTCACGGATCTCCTGAGGCTCATTTGTTTGCTTAGATATGGGGGAAGCAGTGACAGATAAGCCTGAGATGCCCATCCAGAGATACTGCAGAGATAGAATACTGACAGTGAAAGTCTGAAAAGTACCAGCAAACTGATCATTGACATATCTAATAGGCAAATCATTGTTCTTTTTCTTTCTTTCTTTTTTCCATTCTTTTTCTTTCATTTCTTTTCATTTCCTTTCTTTTTCCCTTTCTTTTCCTTTCTTCTTTTTTCCTTTCCGTTATCTACCCCCTCTTTTTTCCTTTTTTTTTTTTTTTTGGTGGTAGTGGGTGGCCACATTCGGCCATGCTCAGGATTGCTTCTGGCTCTGTGCTCAGAAATCGCTCCTGGCAAGCACTGGGGGACCATATGGGTAACCGAGATTTGAACCACTGTACATGCTGGATCAACTGTGTGCAAGGCAAACACCCTACCACTGTGCTTCTCTCCAGCCCCTCTTTTTTTCCTCGTAAGCATCATGAATTATAATACTGTTATTGGTAGAGTCTTATGGGCATAAATTCCTATACTCCAGTTCCAATCCCCCACCAAAAAAAAAAAAAACCCTAAACTTCATTCTGTAGACCTGTCCTCAGGTTCTCTTGTTTTCAGGTATTTGTTATTTCCTTACCATGTCTCTTATATCCCATATATGAGAAAGGTTATATCTGTACCTGCCCCTCTCATAGTTAACTTCATTTAGCATGATAATCTCTGGTTTCATGCATGTAGGAGCAAATAGCATGATTTTGTCTTTTCTTATATTTGAATCATATTCCATTGTATATATGTATCAGAGTTTCTTCATTCATTCATCTGTCCTTGGACTCTTGGGTTGTTTCCAGACTAGTGTTAAATTGAATACAGGAGAACAGATGTCTTCTGAATAGTGTTTTTGGGCCCTTGGGATAAAAAACTGAGAATTTTTTATTGAAAGATGTCTGAAAATTTTGAGACCCTTAGCAATTTTTCTAGCAAGAGTTACCCAAATCACTGACTTTCTTAGAAATCAAGAGATTTTCTTTTTTTTTTTTTTTTTTTTTTTTTTTTTGGTTTTTGGGCCACACCCGGTAACGCTCAGGGGTTACTCCTGGCTATGTGCTCAGAAGTTGCTCCTGGCTTGGGGGACCATATGGGACACCGGGGGATCGAACCGCAGTCCGTCCAAGGCTAGCGCAGGCAAGGCAGGCACCTTACCTTTAGCACCACTGCCCGGCCCCTAAGAGATTTTCTTAACAATTCTTTACGTAGGTTCAACAACTTCATCCTACAGTGTAGAAGAATTTTTGCTGTGAGGTTTCCAGACAGATGTGTAAGGAGAAAATAGCAGAAGAGAGGAAATAATTTGGGAGTAATGTGAGCCTGTCAGAAACTGATAACCTGAGCAACCTAAATCCTTATAACATGCAGGGGAACTTAGAAACCCAGTAACCCCAGAATGGTCTATTTCTTATTGTATAAATTTAGCTTTTTGTTTTTGAAGCATAAACTCTGTGACTGGTTTGCAACTTGTTTTCAAATGACATTGTGACTCCTCTTCAATTGGTTAAAAAAAAATTTCTTGCATCATGAATATGAGTCACGGCAGGACCCAGACATCCCCTCAGTATCTAATTTCATCCGCAAACACTTATTTATGTCGGAAAGTGGGTCAGAAGAGCCCATCCTTTCAGTCATATTCTCTCTTGTACTTTTAATTCAACATTGTTTTGTACTTATAAGGAATTGTTACACTAATCATCTTTTTGCCAAATTGGCCATAATATAATCCACCTACCACTAACCAACTACAGAAGAAATATTAAACAAACGTTTTGCTGTTGTTATCCTTTTTTCCCTAAGGGTTGAGCTTCTGAAGCCAGGAGGTCACTTGGATTATGTATACAACTTTGGTAATTGCATTCCTCGATTCTACCAAATGCCACGGCACTCACTGGAGTCCAAAATAGCTGTTGCACACAATGACAATTACTGCCCAGACATTTTCAAACACAGCAGGTTACTGGCTGAGGCTGTGATGGAAACCCTAAAAAATATATAAATATTTTGAAATGCTCTGTAAATCAAATTGATGCCCCAGACACAGAATGGATTGTCTTTGAGCAGTTAAAGTCATTTGGAGGCTGAGAGAGGCTTTGAGGAAGGGTGGTGGAAAACTTTTGAGCTTGTGAATATTGAGCCCACATGTCATAATTAAATGATTTAAAATTTTTTCTCTCTTTCTCACTCTCTCCAGGAATAGAGATCACAGTTCTGGCAGGTCAGCCTCACCACATAAAGGTCATTTCTCTATTAAAAAAAAAAAAGATACAAATACCTTCACTGCTTCCATATGGTCCACAACTTCAGAGTCTATTGGTGGATAATGACTGACAATTGTTTATGGGGTAAAATATCTGAGCCTCTTGTTCTTTGGTGATCTGAGATACTAAAAGCGAGCCAGCTGGGGTAAGAGAGTGACAAAGGCACTACCAAAGGAGCCAATTCCAAAAGATAGACTGCTTCAAACTTCACACAACTTCTGCCACCCTAGATCATTAGTCTATGTAAGTTTAGCCTACAGAATTTGATGCTTTCTGTTTGGCTTTTTGGGTCTACATTTCTGGAGGAATGATTTATATCTTATTGGTCAAATTTTCTTTAAATAGTATTTGTTACAGAAAGGATATTTGAGGTCCCAACACACAGGTGTATATTTGCTTGCCAGTGCATGCACACACAATTTATATCTTGAATCCCAATTCCCAATGTGTTAGTGTTTAGTTTATGAACTTTAGAGCAGTCATTAGGTTTGGAGGAAGTCATGAAGGTGGTACTGTCAGGATATTAGTGCCCTTACTGGATGAGATAATCTATCTTCTCTCTGTGTTTTTCTTTCCATTTTTTACCAAGAAGGACAAAGCTGAAAAATTTCCACCTACAAACCAAGAAAGTCCACCAGAAAAGGAATATTCTAAGACTTAGATTTAGGACTTTCCCAACCTTCAGAATTATGAAAAGCAAAGACCAAGTATCTGTTGTTTAAGACTTATGGTGGATAGTTTTCTGTTCTAAAGTAAAACAGTACACTTACTAGCTAGACAAATCTATACATTCAAACAAGTTAGTCCACTTAAACACTGGAAACTATTAAAAGCAAACAAAAATCAACCTATATTTTAAATCTTCAGAGATTTGCAAAATCTCAGGCAAGAACTGAGATGAATTTAAAACAAACAGCTATGGGGATCAGAGCAATAGCACAATGGGTAAAATGTTTGCCTTACATGTGGCAAACCCGGGTTGATCCTCAGCATTTTTGTTTGTTTGTTTGTTTGTTTTTGAGTCACACCCGGCAGCACTCAGGGATTACTCCTGGCTCTACGCTCAGAAATCACTCTTGGCAGGCTCGTGGAACCACATGGGATGCCAGGATTCGAACTACCACCCTTCTGCACGCAAGGCAAATGCCCTACCTCCATGCTATCTCTCCAGCTCCTATACTCAGCATATTATATGGTCCTCTTTGCCTGCCAAAAGTAACTCCTGAGAGCCAGCAGGTGATGCCCTCCTACAAAAAGAAAAACGAAAAGAAAAAAATATGAGACACAGAGGGCTTTCTTCCTTTTACCTAATGACGTAAATGATCTTAAATGCTCTAATTTTCCTGCTGGTGTTGTCTATTGGAAGATAAATTTTGAATGTTTCTCACCTCCTGTCCTACAACCAAATAAAAAAAAAAGAAGAAGAAGAAATAGTAAAACACAGGATCCAGAAAGGCATGAGTACTATTCTCAAGAAATTTCCAGCCTAGAAGGTGGAGTAAATATTTATAACAATGTATTGTGTAATAAATGTAATTAATTAATTAAATTGGGGGCCACACCTAGTGATGCTCACAGGTTGTTTCTGAATCTTTGCTTAAGAATCACTCTTTGTGGTGCTTGGAGTACCATATGGGAAGCTAGTTATCGAACCAAAGTCTGCTACATGCAGGGCAAGCACCCTACCTGCTATACTATAACCCCAGCCAAATAAATTTTAAATGTAATTGAGTATAATATCAAATTATTAATAGCATTTTGTTGTCTTCATATTTTTATGTGGCATGTACCATGCATTTTTAACATACCAATGAATAATTTGTAAAGGAAGAGTATCATTCTTGAGACCAGAATGATAGTATAGTAGGTAAGGTGCTTAGTTTGTATGCAACTGACTCCAGTTAAATCCCTGGACATACCAGGAGTGATCCCTTAATGGAAAGCTAAGAGTTATCCCTAAGTTCAGCAGGAAGTAGCCTCAACCACCTTGCCTCAAAAATGTTATTTTTATTCTTTGATCAGGAAGCTGAAGGAGTCACATGCAAAGACTTCCCACATTATCCTCTTGAAACTGTTTCTTGGTCCTATGTGAACCTGCCCCATAGTGGGAAGAGCCTGATCTGAAGAAATCTGTTTCTCAGTTCTTACTGGTTATGGGCAAGATCCTTCAGTTGCTTACAAAATAAAACTAATGCTAAGGTCTGACTATCTGTACCTTCTAATACCACAGATTCATTCATATGTTGAGATTCTAAGCCCTAAAATTAATGGACCAAGGATGTTATTTTTGGGGGAGGGTAGAACCCCCCATGAAAGGGATTAGTGTTCAAATAAAAGAGATGCTACAGAACTCCTTATCCTCTTTTCATAAAAAAACGCAGTGAGAAAGCACTACCGATATGCACCATGAAGAAGTCCCTCACCAGAAAGTGAGCATGCTGACATTTTGCTCTTAGACCTCCTGCCCTCTAGAACTGTAAAAGACATTTCTGTTGTTCATTAGCCACCCAGTCTGCAGTATGTTGTTTGAGTCAATAAATGGGCTAAGACACTAGTGGAAAAGGAAATTCCTGATTTAGGTACCAACAAAGGGTAGGGCCAGATATAAATTCCAATCTTCCTACATCCATTCTTCTGAAGCCAAACAGAGTAGCTATCACTGTAGGGCAAGCTGGAAGAACTATATCAACTACATATCATTGGGAGAATATTTCTTGTAGATGAAAAAATACAGTTTCCTCTTATGGAATAATCTGTGATAAGTCTAATTTTTTCCAACTGAAAATCTTTAAAGATCTATAATGATGAGGAATTAATTTCCAAGTCTTGGGACTGAGAATTCATTCCATAATATTAAGTAATCATGGTATTTAATATGTTCATTCTTCTTCTTAGTCTATGATCATTCCTTTCTGGTTTTCAAATATAGAGTAATGAGAGGAATATTGAATGCACAACCTCACTTAAAATAAAATATTTCCTAGCATTTGTTTAATAAGTTTATGAATTTAAGATTCATCTTTACTTGGAAATATTTTTAGGTGTCTGTCCATCTGTGTGTAATTATCATACAAAAAAATTGGCTTTTTTGTACCATCTAAACACAACTATGTGCCAGAATATATAAACATAGTCTGAAAATAGACTTCCTAGAAGAAATGGAGGCCCTTAGGAATTATTTCCTAAATAACATATAATTCAATTGTCATGAAGATTAGTAAACTAATAAGTTTGTTCTCATTGTCTTCTCCTTTCCTAACTAAAACTTAGTGTCTTATATTTAATTTATATCTTGATTTTTAAATCAATAATCACTTAATGAATGAATAGTCATTATGTGTTATACTTTGTTTCAGAAAAATATAACATTTTTGTTATATTAGGTTGAGAAGCTACCAATTTACTGGCTATATCCTGTCCTCATTGCAAATGGAATAAAGTTATAATGTCTTTTTTTTTTTTTTTTTGGTTTTTGGGCCACACCCTGTGCCGCTCAGGGGTTACTCCTGGCTATGCGCTCAGAAGTTGCTCCTGGCTTCTTGGGGGACCATATGGGACACCGGGGGATCGAACCGCGGTCTGTCCTAGGCTAGCGCAGGCAAGGCAGGCACCTTATCTCCAGCGCCACCGCCCGGCCCCAAGTTATAATGTCTTCATTTGATTTTCAAGACTCTTGAGTTTCTTTTTTTTATTTTAAGCAACTTTTTTTTAATTTTGTAATAATTTTTTGTTTTGTTTTGTTTTTGGGCCACACCCGGCAGTGCTCAGGGGTTACTCCTGGCTGTCTGCTCAGAAATAGCTCCTGGCAGGCACGGGGGACCATATGGGACACCGGGATTTGAACCAACCACCTTTGGTCCTGGATTGGCTGCTTGCAAGGCAAACGCTGCTGTGCTATCTCTCCGGGCCCAATTTTATAATAATTTTTATGTAATCCAAAGAGGATTACGTATCTTTCACAGTAATATTGTAGATACATATTGAAATTTAATCAGGGGAATTCCCACCACCAAAGTTGTCTTCCCTCCACTGTTTATTTTTTTTTAATTTTTAATTTTTAATTATGAGAACAATGATGCAAAGAAAGAGGAAAAGGTAAAGTTACAGTGGAAAGACAATCACCCATAGAGTTCTCAGAAGAAATCCCCTTGCTGACACCTAAATTTTGAACTTATAGTGAAAGAACATTAAGAAAAATAAAACAGAACCTACGTACAATTATTTTGTCCACAAGTCCCCAGATTGTAGTACATTATAACATTTCTTTTTTTTTTTGGTGTAAATAAATTATATATATATATTATTTATTTAAACACCTTGATTACATGCATGATTGTGTTTGGGTTTCAGTCATGTAAAGAACACTATCCATCACCAGTGCAACGTTCCCATCACCAATGTCCCAAATCTCCCTGCCCCCCACCCAACCCCCGCATGTACTCTAGACAGGCTTTTCATTTCCCTCATACATTCTCATTATTAGGACAGTTAAAAATGTAGTTATTTCTCTAACTAAACTCATCACTCTTTGTGGTGAGCTTCCTGAGATGAGCTGGAACTTCCAGCTCTTTTCTCTTTTGTGTCTGAAAATTATTATTGCAAGAATGTCTTTCATTTTTCTTAAAACCCATAGATGAGTGAGACCTTTCTGCGTTTTTCTCTCTCTCTCTGGCTTATTTCACTCAGCATAATAGATTCCGTGTACATCCATGTATAGGAAAATTTCATGACTTCATCGCTCCTGACAGCTGCATAATATTCCATTGTGTATATGTACCACAGTTTCTTTAGCCATTCGTCTGTTGAAGGGCATCTGGGTTGTTTCCAGAGTCTTGCTATGGTAAATAGTGCTGCAATGAATATAGGTGTAAGGAAGGGGTTTTTGTACTGTATTTTTGTATTCCTAGGGTATATTCCTAGGAGTGGTATAGCTGGATCGTATGGGAGCTCAATTTTCAGTTTCTGGAGGAATCTCCATATCGCTTTCCATAAAGGTTGAACTAGATGGCATTCCCACCAGCAGTGGATAAGCGTTCCTTTCTCTCCACATCTCCGCCAACACTGTTTATTCTCTTTCTTTGTGATGTGTGCCATTCTCTGGGGTGTGAGGTGGTACCTCATAGTTGTTTTGATTTGCATCTCCCTGATGATTAGTGATGTGGAGCATTTTTTCATGTGTCTTTTGGCCATTTGTATTTCTTCTTTGTCAAAGTGTCTGTCCATTTCTTCTCCTCATTTTTTGATGGGATTAGATGTTTTTTTCTTATAAAGTTCTGTCAGTGCCTTGTATATTTTGGAGATTAGCCCCTTATCTGATGGGTATTGGGTGAATAGTTTCTCCCACTCAGTGGGTGGCTCTTGTATCCTGGGCACTATTTCCTTTGAGGTACAGAAGCTTCTCAGCTTAATATATTCCCATCTGTTAATCTCTGCTTTCACTTGCTTGGAGAGTGCAGTTTCCTCCTTGAATATGCCTGTAGTCTCAATGTTCTGGAGTGTTTTGCCTATGTGTTGTCCTATATATCTTATGGTTTTGGGTTTGATATCAAGGTCTTTAATCCATTTAGATTTTACCTTCGTACATGATGTTAGCTGGGGGTCTAAGTTGAATTTTTTGCAAGTGGCTAGCCAGTTGTGCCAACACCACTTGTTGAAGAGGCTTTTTTTTGCTCCATTTAGGATTTCTTGCTCCTTTATCAAACATTAGGTGATTGTATGCCTGGGGAATATTCTCTGAGAACTCAAGCCTATTCCACTGATCTGAGGGTCTGTCTTTATTCCAATACCATGCTGTTTTGATAACTATTGCTTTGTAGTACAGTTTAAAGTTGGGGAAAGTAATGCCTCCCATTTTCCTTTTCCCTAGGAGTGCTTTAGCTATTCGAGGGTGTTTATTGTTCCAGATGAACTTCATAAGTGTTTGGTCCACTTCTTTGAAGAATGTCATGGGTATTTTTAAGGGGATCGCATTAAATCTGTATAATGCCTTGGGGAGTATTGTCATTTTGATGATGTTAATCCTGCCAATCCATGAGCAGGGTATGTGTTTCCATTTCTGCGTGTCCTCTCTTATTTCTTGAAGGAGAGTTTTATAGTTTTCTTTGTATAGGTCTTTCACATTTTTAGTCAAGTTGATTCCAAGATATTTGAGTTTGTGTGGCACTATTGTGAATGGGGTTGTTTTCTTAATGTCCATTTCTTCCTTATCACTATTGGTGTATAGAAAGGCCATTGATTTTTGCGTGTTAATTTTGTAGCCTGCCAACTTGCTATATGAGTCTATTGTTTCTAGAAGCTTTTTGGTAGAGTCTTTAGGGTTTTCTAAGTAGAGTATCATGTCATCTGCAAACAGTGAGAGCTTGACTTCTTCCTTTCCTATCTGGATTCCCTTGATATCTTTTTCTTGCCTAATCGCTATAGCGAGTACTTTCAGTGCTATGTTGAATAGAAGTGGTGAGAGAGGACAGCCTTGTCTTGTGCCAGAATTTAGAGGGAAGGCTTTTAGTTTTTCTCCAGTGAGGATAATATTTGCCACTGGCTTGTGGTAGATGGCCTTAACTATATTGAGAAAGGTTCCTTCCATTCCCATCTTGCTGAGAGTTTTGATCAAGAATGGGTGTTGGAGCTAACAAATGCTTTCTCTGCATCTATTGATATGATCAATATTTTTTATTTTTTTTTGTTGTTGATGTTGTGTATTATGCTGATAGATTTACGGATGTTAAAGCATCCTTGCATTCCTGGGATGAAACCTACTTGATCATAGTGGATGATCTTCTTAATGAGGCATTGAATCCTATTTGCCAGGATTTTGTTGAGGATCTTTGCATCTGCATTCATCAGCGATATTGGTCTGTAATTTTCTTTTTTCGTAGCATCTTTGTCTGGTTTAGGTATCAAGGTGATGTTGGCTTCATAAAAGCTATTTGGAAGTGTTTCCGTTTCTTCAATTTCATGAAAGAGTTTTTGCCAGGATTGGTAGTAGTTCCTCTTGGAAAGTTTTGAAAGAATTCATTAGTGAATCCATCTGGGCCTGGGCTTTTGTTTTTTGGCAGACATTTGATTACCGTTTTTAATTTTTATCAATGGTGATGGGGGTGTTTAGATATGCTACATCCTCTTCCTTCAACCGTGGAAGATTATAAGAGTCCAAGAATTTATCCATTTCTTCCAGGTTCTCATTTTTAGTGGCATAAAGTTTCTCAAAGTAGTTTCTGATTACCCTTTGAATCTCTGTCATATCAGTAGTGATCTCTCCTTTTTCATTCCTAATACGAGTCATCAAGTTTCTCTCTCTCTTTCTTTGTTAGTTTTGCCAGTGGTCTATCAATCTTGTTTATTTTTTCAAAGAACCAACTTCTGCTTTCGTTGATCTTTCAGATTGTTTTTAGGGTTTCCACTTCGTTGATTTCTGCTCTCAGCTTTGTTATTTCCTTCTGTCTCCCTATTTTTGGGTCCTTTTGTTGAGCACTTTCTAGTTCTATTAGTTGTGTCATTAAGCTACTCAGGTAAACTCCTTCTTCTTCCTGATGTGTGCTTGCAAAGCTATAAATTTTCCTCTCAGTACTTTTGCTGTGTCCCATAAGTTCTGAGAGTTTGTGTCTTTATTGTCATTTGTTTCCAGAAACCTTTTGATTTCCTCCTTGATTTCATCTCAGACCCACTGGTTATTGAGTATGAGGCTGTTAAACTTCCAGGTGTTAAAATTTTTCTTCTGTGCCCCTTTGGAATTCACAAATAATTTTAGAGCCTTGTGGTCAGCGAAAGTAGACTGAAAAATTTCTATCCTCTTGATATTATGGAGGTATGTTTTATGTACCAGCATGTTACTCTATCCTGGAGAATGTCCCATGTACATTGGAGAAGAATGTGTATCCCAGGTTTCTGGGGATATATATATCCCCAGATATATATATATATCCACTTGTCCTCTTTCTTCCATTTCTCTTTTCAGTCTAGTATACTCTTGTTGGGTTTCAGTCTGGTTGACCTATCCAGTGTTGACAAAACCGTGTTGAGGTCCCCCACAATTATTTTTGTTCTTATTGATATTATTTTCAGATTTGTCAACAGTTGTATTAAATATTTTGCTGGCCCCTCATTCGGTGCATAATATTTAGGAGAGTTATTTCTTCCTGCTCTACATACCCCTTGATTAATATAAAATGTCCATCTTTGTCCCTTACAACCTTCCTGAGTATAAAGTTTGCATTATCTGATATTAGTATGGCCACTCCAGCTTTTTTATGGGTGTTGTTTAGCTTGGATAATTTTTCTCCAGCCTTTTATTTTGAGTCTATGTTTGTTCTGGGCTATTCTGGTGCTTTTCTTGTAGCAGTAGAAGGATGGATTGAGATTTTTGATCCATTTAGCCACTCTGTGTCTCTTGACTGGTGCATTTAGTCCATTGACGTTGAGAGAAAGAATTGTCCTGGATTTAATGCCATCTTTATATCAAAATTTGGTGTGTCTTTTGGTTAGCCTTGTCTTAAATTAGGTCTTTCAGTTTTTCTCTTAAAGACTGGTTCTGAGTCTGTAAAGTTTCTGAGCTGTTTTTTGTCTGTGAAATCATGTATTCTTCTGTCAAACCAGAAAGTGAGTTTTGCTGGGTATAGTATTCTAGATGAAGCATTCATTTCATTCAGTCTTGTCACAATATCCCACCACTGCTTTCTGGCCTTCAGTGTTTCTGGTGACAGGTCTGCTGTAAATCTCAAGTATGCTCCCTTGAATGTAATTTCCCTTTTTGATCTTGCTGTTTTCAGATCTGTCTCTATCTGTGGGATTCGTCATTGTGACTAGGATATGTCTTGGGGTATTTTTTGGGGGGTCTCTTTTGATTGGTACTCTTCGAGCATGCAGGATTTTATCACATATATTCTTTAGCTCTGGAAGTTTCTCTTTAATGATGTTCTTGACCGTTGATTTCTTCCTGGAAATTTTCTTCCTGGGTCTCTGGGGACTCCAATAATTCTTAAGTTGTTTCTGTTGAGCTTATCATAGACTTCTATTTTCATCTGTTCCCATTCTTTGACTAATTTTTTCCATTGTCTGTTCATTTGCTTTAAGTTTTTTTTCTAATACCTCCCACTATATGGAATTGTTATGTATCTCATCTTCCACAGCACCAAGTCTATTCTCAGCTTCCGATACTTTATCCCAGAGCTTATCCATTTTGCCATTCATTTCGTTTTACTGAGTTTTTCAGGCCTGTTAGTTGACATGTTATTTCAGTTTGGGAGTTTTGTGATTTCTGTCTTCATATTTTCATGGTTCTTATTAGTGTTCTGTTCAACTCAATCCATGGTTTCTTTGAGTTCATTGAGCATCTTCCATATTGCTACGTCTAAAGTCCTTATCTGAGAGGTTGATTAGTTGCTTGATCATTATCTGATCATCAGAATTGTCATCTTCATTCTCTATGTCTGATGCTGGCCTGCGTTGTTTTCCCCCATTGTCACACTTGTATTGTGGGTTTTTCTATGTGTTGTGGTGGTATTCATTGGCTAAATGATGCAGGCAGCCACACTCCTGTGGCTCCGCCCTTTCTGGGTGGGGTCGACTTGCCTCCAAGGGAGGGGAGTCCTCCGTGGATAAAACCTCACACAGGATCAAATCTTAGGACCCGAGCACACAACAGAGAAGACAGTTCGAGAGAGAAATGCTGGGCTTCAGTGATCCAGCACAGTTCTTAGTGTGATTTTTTTCTTCTTGTTGCGATGGTGTTCTTTTCTTAGAAAGAGCGCGACGGCCAATGCGAAGCAGAGCCAAAGTGCTCTGCTGGAGCCTCTTTTTGGCCCACTCCCAAGAGGTTCACACAACAGGACAGTAAACAAACACACACAGGCAGCACTCAGAATTTTTCACAGTTGGGCCCACTGGGCAGGGCATAGTTTTGTGGATTTTCCCAGCCTGATATCACAAACAGGGGACCTGGCTTCTGCAAAGTACTGCTTATAGCCGGTTTTCATGTTATGGAGCAGTTCCTTGGTGTTCCTGCCCTAGAGTTGACCTCTGGGAAGAGTGAGTTTTCTGGAGCCTCTTTTCGGCCGACTCCCAAGAAGTTCAAGCAACAGGACAGTAAACAGACACACACAGGCAGCACTCACTATTTTTCACAGTCGGGCCCCACTGGGGGCAGGCTTAGTTTCGTGGATTTTCCCAGCCTGATGTCACAAACAGGGGACCTTGGCTTCTTCATATTATAACATTTCTTAGCAGTACACAAAGCAATCTAAAGCCATGAAATTTATGTGACTCCTTAAACATTAAGGCATAGTATTTTTAATATTTCATGCACATGCATATTAGTTTAAGTTAACATCAAAAGTTTAAGTGTTTTTTTTTAAGGTTTAGAGTCAAATGGAGCACACTAAAATGGTGTTAGAGTGGCAAATATTGTTTGCATAGGCCCACCAAAATATGGGCAATATGAAAGGAAAAGGGCCTTGGTCCTAAATACAAGAGACACTACCCCTGAAGTTTCCTGAGATAAGACACAAACTAGTTTCTTCAATCCAAGTCATTGTTTGTAGTGCCAATAAGTTTTATTTTTCACGCAGTCTCTATTGTTGGCATCAGGTTTCTGTATTAATGATCCTGGAATCTGCATATCCTACTTAAAGTCAGGTTGGTGTGGAACATCCTCTCGGTTTCACCTCACAATTAATGGGCAATGCAGAAATCTCTGTCCAGTAAGCAGTTCGTTGTTGTTGTTAAGTCTTTTCAGTGTTAAGGGAAGTCTCTTTTGAGTAGGTCAATGTCAGAGCAACATTGGGGTCTTCGCTGGTAGAGGATTGCTTCCAGGTGATGTTATAGACATCCTTGGATGTTTCGTAGATGGCTTCCCTAGATCAGGTGTGAATGGAGAATGACCATTTTTCTGAGGCCTGTGCCAGGTCATTATGTCAATGTTCAGCGTGTAAGGTCCCCATTGCATTACAAGATTTGTGTGTTCCCATCTCTATTAGATAAGAACTTACTTGTATGTATGGTATTTTCCCATTTTAATGTGCCTATGCAAACAAGAAATAAAGCCACGTGGCATTAAATCGGTGCATATGGGGGTGTAAGAACACATCCAACAATACCCGTGACTTGGTTCAAACATAAGAATTAAACTGAGGGATTCTTTCACCATAATTCCCTATTAAACAGTACACAAAGAGAAGAAAAGATAAAAAAAAAAATGGGGAAAATTGGTCACTGTATAAGAAAATATTCAGCAAGAGCTATAGCTGTCAAAGAAAAAACACATATAAAATGTTGAAAAGACATATGTGTTCATTTTATGCCTTTTGAAATAGTTGGGGGGTGTTAACTCCAGTGCACCACTTTGGTCTGTGACTTAGGACTCACTGCAGTACTGAAGATAAAAAGGGTAAATGTGGAGTAATGATGGTAGAGGGGTGAGAGAGTTAAAGAGAAAAATGAGGATTTGTAGGGGTGTGCAAAAGAGCAGAGTACAAAATAGACATTCTGCATACACAAAAACATAATTCAAGAATAAGGAATACTATTAATGTATCTTGTGCTAGTGCCCCTGCATGGTTTTGAACATATAAATTGGTTAAAAAAAAAATTTACCAGTAACTGCGTTAGTGCAACCGAGCGACTCTTCAGCACCCACAAGTTAAGTCTAGGGTAACCTTTCAAGCTCCTCCAAGGGACCCACCTTGCTTGCTTGCCCAGGCATGTGGCCCAGGGGAAGTCCTGGAGATCCAGAGCAAGGCGGGTAGAGGGGTGCTGGAGTCTCTCAAGTCTAGCACCTCCCCGTAGGCCTCGTTAAGAAAGGCCTTTGGCATGGCGGAGGCCTGCTGAACCCCTTGCTGGCAGAGACTCCCAGCTCCCTGGAAGGAGAGAGACCTTCAAGAGCTGGGGGGGCTGGAAGTTCAAAGACCCCACCCAAATCCTCCCTAAGGAGCCAGGTGGGGAATGGGGGAAAGCCTAGGGTAATCTTCAAGCTCCTTCAAGGGACCCACCTCACTGGCTTGCCCCAGGCATGTGGCCCAGGGGAAGCCCTGGAGATCTGGAGCAAGGTGGTAGAGGGGTGCTGGGCTCATCCAAGTCCCACACACCCTCTCCAGGCCTGGTTAAGAAGGCCTTTGGCGTGGCAGAGGCCTGCCGAACCCCATGCTGGCAGAGACTCCCGGCTCTCAGGAAGGTGAGAGACCTTCAAGAGCTGGAGGCTGGAATTTCAAAGATCCCAACCAAACCCTCCCTAGGAGCCGGGGTGGGGAATGGGGAAAGACTAGGGTATCTTCAAGCTATTCCCCCACTGTGTATTTTTTATGTGTATTTCTTGGGGAACAATATTGTTATTATACTTAAAATCAGAGATAGTAGAGAATAGTATCAACTGAAGGATAGAATACTACAATTTAGGCAGTTTCTTGGTGCCCCAATAGTACTTTGTGTGGCAATATTCTTTCTTCTCCTTTCTTCCTTTTTTTTTTTTTTTTTTTTTGCATAGATCCAGTAAAGTGGGATGTCTTACTGAAAGAAAGGAGTTCCCATCCATTAGATCTAGGAACTCCAAAATTCGAATGCTGCAGGTGGATCTTCAATCCTGAATGTTTGTTGCTTAATTTAAAGTTTTAATTGCTCTGAGATTACCTGCACACCCAAAATATGAGGGCCCTTGAATTAAACGGGGGCAGGCTTTGTGCCACCCTGGCAACAACATGGGACTTGAGGGAACTCAAGTATGATTTCTTACAATGACAGCCACTAATGAAAAGAATATGAGGGGAAGGGGCGCCTTTTCTTTCCTCAAGAATTAGAAGAAGGACCGTCTGGGGCTAGGCAAAAAAAAAAAAAAAAAAAAAAGATTGACTTAAAGCCTGCAGTTGAAAGGTATGAGCAAATGCTTCCTGGAAAAGGCCACAATGCTCTAAATCAAATCTAGATTAGAAGTTTTATTCCAGCTTTTACTGTGCCTATGCAAAATAACAGTGATTTTTTTTTTTTTACTACTTTGCTATAATCTCTGCTCTGGGTATATTGGAATTGCTCAACCAATGCTGTTTTGCTGCCCTGGTACAACTGGACTCTGAGAGACTTGCCTTTTGTGGAGAAAAATAGTTCAAACTAAGAATATGACTTATCTTAGTCCATCTCAATTTTTATGTGGTTATCAAACAAAATGGGTGAGATGTTGCTATACACACAGAAATTGCACCCTGCTTTACCCAAAACAAAGACTCTGCCCTAGATTCCTCTTACTCTCACCCACCTCTTTTGAGATGTAAAGATCCACCTTGGCTTAATTAGCATGAGATAGATACTTTTGTCTGTTAACAATGTCTGTCTTCCCTCCCATATGGATTGAGCCTGATCAATAAAGATTGTAGGGGAAAGTAAGTTTGGTGCACTTTCAGTCCATGAGGTCTGGGAAACCCTTGACCTCCATGCTTCTTCTTGTGTCTGTCTTGGTTTATTTATTCTCATGATGATCCTGCTTTAGACCTTTTCTCCTGGACTTGATTACAATGAGTTGAGGCTTTATACTTAACATTATTAGAAATGCAAATAATATAAATTAATTCCCTCTAGTGTAAAGGAAAAGTAGAGGATGTGGTACTGGAAGATATAGAAGAATATCAAGGTACATCAGGGGAAAGGTTACAATTGATAAAGAACTGAAATCAGACCCTGGAATACAATTACTGACTGTGTGTTTTTTGTTTTCCTCCTATCTATTAGGTCAGTTTTTCCTCTGCAACTTTATGTCATTGGCAGAAGATATCCTTTCTATAGAGCACACATTTATATGTTCCACAAATTTAGTCACACCCAGAGTGTGGCTGTTTCCTTAAATCCCAACTCCATATTCACAAGGAAATCCCATCAGTCCATCAGCACTATTTCACCTGGTCATTATAGTCAAGAAAGAAGAGTCACATAGGACAAATATGGAAGCAAAGTTCTCACCTGATAGGTAAGAAGACTCTTCTCAGAGAAGATTTGGGTAGGTCTTACCAGTACTTCAAACTCAGTTCTTTGCAATCTGACTTCAAATCATGTCTGTGTGTTTGGCTTTTATGCATTCATTGTGACTGTCTCAAATTTAGAAGGGCAAGGTTATAGGGTGTTAAAATTGGAGGTGAAAACATTGTATGCCTAAAACTGTATTGTCATCAACTTTGTAAATCTGTTTCTAAAGTAAAATAAAACAACATTTAAGAATGATAATTATGCTTTTATCAAATTTTGTCTCTTGATTGCTTTCTTATCTAAGGTGGAGATAATAGGTTGATTTATCAAATAAACATCTGTAGGATTGATTCTTTATTTTTCTTTGTTTTGTTTTCGGGTCACACTTGGCAGCTCTCAGGGGTTACTCCTGGCTCAATGCTCAGAAATCGCTCCTGCAGGCTCGGGGACCATATAGGATGCCAGAATTTGAACCACCATCCTTCTGCATCTAAGCCTTACTGCTGTGCTATCTCTCTGGCCACAGGATTGATTCTTAAGGGTAGTTTTAGTAGATATGTTAAGCTCCCAGGATATTCAATAACTTTTTGGTAGTAAATATTGAATTATAACACACTTGCTTTGGAATAGAATTACAAGGTGGTATCAGTGCAATTACTAGTTGAAATAGAAGAAAACAAAATGCACACTTCAAAAATCAGGATAGGATTCACCCCTTAATTCCTAGATCCCTAGATCCTAGATGTAATTCCATAGATCCCATCTATGGAACCAGCATGGTTTTCTGCACAAGCACTAGGAATCAGACTTCTACCAGGGAAGGCCCTAATGCTCTCCTGGTACTGACTTGCTCCAGAGTGGATTCATATGACACACTGTGACTTGGTAACAGCAACAACTTGCTTTCAGGGTAGGTTTCCCTGCATTGTTACCTAACTGTGAGGTAAAACCAGAAGATGCTCCATGTCACCCTGACTTTGACATAGGATCTGTACAAAAACCAGGATCTTTAACTACAGAAACCTGACTACAACAAGTGTGATTGATAACTTTTACTAGGACCACAAAGAAAGATTTTGGAATTAGACAATTTAATATTCCTGGAGAGTCTAGTTGGTCTTGTAGCAGGATCATTCATGGGTAAGGTCTCCCTGTTTATAGATCAAAGGTTTTTCCTTTCTATTTTCCCCATCTTTTGTTGTGCCTATGCGAAAACAAAAACAAAGCAAGCAAACAAAAAATCCCTGACATACACACACCTTTTCTTTTTTCTCTTTTATTTCTTATCTTTTAAAAAGGGCTCCTGCCTTTTGCATAGGACCTTGGGACACATATTACTTGTTTTACCATATATTTCCCATTTTTCTATAAAATTAAGAAGAAATAAAAAAAAGAAAGACTGGCGTCCAAGGGCCAAGTGGTCTCAGATGCATAGTTGGGAAATAAATAAGGACAGAACTAAATATCCAAGCCAAAGTCAAGGACAATAGAATCAAGAGACCTAAACTTTAATAATCTAAACTTAAACGGGCCTGTTTTATTGGCAGGCCAAGGAGCAAAGGGTAATGGTATAGGATGCACTCTGAGTTCACTGGTGGAGGGAGGTTGACACTGGTGGTGGAAATGGCCCTAGTTCACTGTATATTTAAAATTCAACTATGAAGGACTCTGTAGATCACAATGGTTTCAATAAGATAAAATAAAAAAAAAAACAAAACAAGATAGGGCTGACACACCAACTCCCTACATGTAACTTATAGTGGCTAGGATGGTTTTGAGATTTACCACAAATACATGGTAATAAAGAAATAGTACCATTAAGGAAATGGCAAATTAGAACTAGAAAACCAACAAGCTCAAGACATTCATTTAGCATTGTGATATCATTTGTTTACATCAATAAAAGCAAAACAAAATATAATTTATCAATGATTTTATTAAAAAAAATTTAGTGATGAACAGACAAGCGGCAGAGGTGGAAATTCTCTGTGCTCTCAGCTAGTTTTTTTTCTGCATGATGTTATCTTATACCTTCTGGTTGACCTATGCTCAAAAAGATTCTTCTCAGGATGAGATCATTTCTATTTAAAAAGGACAACTCTGCCAATAGTACAACATGAATGGCACTTTCTTTGCATGTGTCTGACAGGGATCTCTCCTGAGTACTGCTAAGAGTGATCTTTGAGCACAGAGCCAGGAATAAGCCCTGAGCACTTCAGGGTGTGGTCCCAAATTAAAAAAAACAACACCACGAAAACAGAAGAAAAAAAAAAAAGGAAGACACACTACGTTTTTGAGGTTTTGGAGTACAATGCTGTTTTAGTTTTACAAGGAACAGATATAAACAGCTGAGACTGCTCATGGCAACACCATCCAAACCTGTCTCCCTGGAGGCTGCTAACCCATCAATAACAATCCTTTCTTTTTGGATGGGCAGTCTGTGTATTCAAAAAGCTGTAGCTCTACCAACTGGAAATGACTGGGTTTGTAGTTCATGCTCTGGAATAATTTTTGGTGAAATTTTGGGCTTTTTTGTTTGTTTTGTTTACTGAGTACCTTGGTTAAACTTTTTTTTCCAGGATAATTCAATGTGTTGATTTTTCTCTGAGCTGAACATTAACTTGGCAAGTACACCTTTCAAGGGGACCGTTTTTTGTTTAAGTTTGTAATTCAGTTCTAGGCTTTTCAAACTGTCTGAGATGAGCCGAATGGAGGCAGGGGGATCTAAGGGCTCTTCTAAAAGTTTTGGAACCACCTGCTTATTTTTAGGGATTGGCTATACTAAGCTGGCCAAGTTCAGAATCTATTATTGCCAGCAATCTTACCGGGAGGGTCTCAGATGATGATTTCGACAATGAGGGTGAGGGGTGATAGAGGTGATGAGTTTCTCTTCTTTGTTACGTTTGGTGGTCACACAGGAGGAGAGGTCTCTAAGGGGTCTGTGTTTTCCTTTCAGAAGACACTAACTGGGGTCACACTTCTTTCTGCTTAGCTCTTCTGCCCCTCTGGGGAAAGTTCTCCATTTGACATCACCACCTTGTTTGCCAACTGGAACTCAAAGCCAGAGTCATGTTGGGTCTTAGAATATTTTTGATATTTGGCAGGTGACACTTCACCCTAAGAGTCCTGTGAAGGAGGAGAGAGACGACTGAAAAATACCTCCCTTGGCTAGGATGTAGAACCTAATTCAGGCTATTTGTGCCATACAACAGCGGAAAAGCTGACTCATGTCTCATAACTCAACTTCTCCTCCTTAACAATGGGATGATACTGTCCCTCCAATCTTTCTGGGGGGGGGCAGTGGCAGCTGTGTAAAAAATACCTGAATCTTGTGCTTTAAAAATCTCCTGCTTATATACAGGCTGGCTGATTTATCATTTTGTTATAACATTGCAACCAGGCCAGGTTTTGACTTCTGGCAGAATCCCAATATCTTTCTCCTTGGACTGAATGCTTGAACTATTCAGAACGCCAGTTTGTCCCTCCCTCCGCCTCCACTGTCAGCTCATCAAATAATACTTATTGACCAGCCCATGTACAGGGCCCACAACTGGCAGCTTAGACTGCAAACCTGCTAAGCACACACTGATTCTAACTCTGTGTCTAGGACAGCAACTAGAAATTAGCAGTCAAGAATCAGTCAAGATCTTTGTGGGCTATTTTCTGTTTGGCAAGTAGATGCATCTAGGAGTTTGCCATATACCTTCTTAGTCAAAACCCTATCATGCCAATGTCTCCTCCACAGCACAGGAATAGCTGCCTACACTTTGTACGCAGTGGTGGCTCTCATAGCTGTACCTATTTTGGGCAGACACTGAAGGAACAGGCGAGAATTCCTGTAGAGTTACAGCAAAGAGATAAAAAAGGATATTCCCTCAGATTTAGCAACTTAAATTTCTCAAGCAGGAGTAGAAATGTTCTTAATACTGGAATAAAGGGGGGGGGAATGGTGAATATTCTTGTTTCTTTTAGTTAGTTTAGTCAATTTTACTTTTTAGTTTAGTTTAGCCTAATTTAGTCTAGTCTAGTCTGTTATAGTTTAGTTTAGTTTAGTTCAGTTTAGTTTTGGGACCATACCCAGAGATGCTCCTGGTTCTGAGCTGAAGAATGACTTTTAGTAATTCTTAAGAGACTAAATGGGGTACTAAGGATCAACCTGCGTCCATCACATGTAGGTCAAATGTCTTACCTGTTGTACTCTTACTCCAGCCCCTGAAGGATATATTTCTATGAGCTAAGGAAAAAACTTGAGAGATAGCTCTGTGGTGGAGTATAGGTTTGGACTTCCTTGTCTGTCTGGTTTTTCCTTCTGATGCTCTGCTAATAGCTCTAGGGTTTTCTCAGGGACTCCTAAAATAATTTATTTACATAATTTTGGAGGAAAATAGGTTGCATGATGTAGCTTCAGAACAGTCACCCCCTGCAAGGGCCTGGTTAACAAGTTTGGAAAGCCAAGCATGCATGTGGCAGAAGAGCATATTCTGTGTAGGGTAATGTCTTAAAGAAGTATTTCCATACTGGAGAGAAGAGAAGGTAGAACAAGAAAATTCCATTGCTTTATGAAATATGTGCTGACATATCAACATTTTATAATTACTACTACAATTAATAGATGATTCTAAGACCCTCAAAAAAAGATCAAAAATGGAAATAATCTGAGCAATGACAATTTCAGACATAAGTCTTGACAGAAGGAAGTAAGAGCCAATTTCCAACAACCAAGATATACAATACCTTACATTTGCTCTCAATCCATTGGCCATACAGAGTAAATTTTCTGGCTAAGCTCAAAGTTAATAGAGCAGGGAAGTACTACTTTGTGTAGAAGGTTCCTCTTCAAGGCACATAGGAGAAGCAAGGACAAAGAGAGAGAGAAAGAGAGCAGCTAGAACAATAATGCATCTCACCATAGCCCTGTGCTGTGTCATGACTTACTTATGCAACAAGAACAGGTTCCTTTTGGGCATGGTATCTGCTAATATTTTAAGAATAAAAAGTCTGGAGAAATTCTTTTAATTATGGCATATGAAAAATAACATAGCATTTGCTCTTTATTTATTTATTTAGTAAGTAGGTACCATTTTTATAATAGTGTTAGCTTTCATAGTCATTTTTTTTAACTTTATTTGTTGATTGATTGATTGGTTTCTGGGCCACACCCAGTGGTGCTCATGGGTTACTCCTGGCTCTGTACTCAGAAATCGCACCTGACAGGCTGGGGTTCCATATGGAATGTCAGGAATCGAACCAGGTCCCGCCCAGTTCGATGCAAGGCAAATGCCCTACTGCTGTGCTATCTCTTGGGTCCTAGCTTTCTTAGTCTTGATGAACAAAGCTACCACCAAATATCCAAAAACTCTGTTCTTCTGTTATGTCTAGTCCACTTCTTCCTTTCCCCTATTCTCCTTTCTGCTTGGTAATCTCAATTTTGCAATCAAAGGTCAAGTGTTTATTATTATTCTATATTGTCTATTTCTTTATTTTGTTTATATATTTTTATTTTATTTTTTATTTTTAAAATAGAATATTTATTTTATACCACAAACAAGTGAGATGACTGAATATTTGTTCTTCACCCCCAGATTTATTTTACTTAAAATGAAGCCCTTCATTTCCACAAATACTGCAGTGAACTGTGTTTTCTTAGAGTTGCACAGCAACCTTGACTAGTTTTAAAGTGCATTTAGTACTTATACCTTTTTGTACAGCCACCACCCTCATCTACCTCTAGACCTTTCTCAGCTTCATCAATCAAAACTTTCCCAGCAAATGCTACTGCATTTCACTGAATAATTATAGCTGATTTTATGTCAGCGTTTTTGCTCTTGCTGTTTAAAAAATGTGGGGTACATCCATGATGTGAAACTTTAAAGAACTGTGCCAATGTCACTTAAAAATAGGAAGTTTGGTTATGTTTTTCTACATTTTTACCATCAGTCACTAGCATCCCCCAATCTGCTTTCCAGCTCTATGATCGTGCTTATTTTAGGGACCTCAAAAGAATGGAATCTTTCAGTATTTCTTCTGTCTCTGATTTATTTTATAGAATCTAGTGACCTCAAATTTTTATGCACAATATTTTTGCTTTTAGAACAAATACTATCCATTGCATGGATATATCATATTTATTTTGCCTATCATTTGTCAATGGTTGGTTCCACCTGTTGGCTATTGTGAATAACAATTCAAAATAGTTGTGTACAAGTACTTCTCACACCATGCTTCCTTTTTTTTTTTTTTTTTTTTTTTTTGGTTTTTGGGCCACACCCAGTGATGCTCAGGGGTTACTCCTGACTATGGGCTCAGAAATTGCTCCTAGCTGGGGGACTGTATGGGATGCTGGGATCTCTGTCCTGGGTCAGCCACGTACAAGGCAAACGCCCTACTGCTGTGCTATCACTTCAGCCCCAATGCTTCCAAATTTTTGCAGTGAACAGTCAGATTAGAATTATCATGACCTATAGTAATTCTATATTTTATTTTGAGACATCCAATAATGTTTTTCTTAAGTTGTCTTTCATACTTGGAAGTTGTAGACAAGAATTTCTGCTCTTGATGAGTTTCTGTTTTTCTGAGTCACCTAATTATGCTTCAGCGTGCATTGTCCCATGTTTGAGAGGATTAGTGAAAAATGCCAGGATTTTTGTTGACACCATCTTTTCTAAATACTATTTATGATGGGTGGGGGCAAAGTTAGAAGCTATGCCCAATTCTGGGTCACAGGAGATGTACTTTGGCTCCCATTTTTTGAATGTTGACTGCAGAATGTTTGTCTGCTATTCTTGTTTGTTTGCTGCCAATGTTTTTTCCTGTCTCCTTATTCTCCTGTTTTGTTTTATTTTGTTGAGGGAAGAGAGATTCTATTACTGTTTCTTTCTGTCATCTTGCCCTGGAAATCTAAAAGTCTTCAGTCTTTCCTTAAAATTGTAATTTATCTTTTTATTTAGTCATGGTTCATGGTAAGAAAAAACACTGCAGTTATCAGTTAAAGTGGTGCTTTACAATCATTTATGGGTAATCATAACATTTTTCCATAGTTTGTGAAGATAGTAGAAAAGTTCATTTTAATTGTACTTAAATCTCTCCCTAAAAGCTGTTACAATCCTTTATGTAGCAAAAGAAGGGTTCTTTGGGACTTGAATACCTTTACTTACATGAATAATTCAAACAGGCAGTTAATAAAGATGAATAATAGTTCATGTTCAACTGAGGATAAAATGATGAGAGATTATTCAAGCTTTCTTAACAAAGCTATGATATCACTTGGCCAGGCTTCTTCGGGAGCCCTTGCAATTTGGGAAGACTGATAGTTATTTACACTGATCTCAGAGCTAAACTTGCCTGCTAGGAAATAAAGCATTTCTGAGAGTGTGGATATATATGCAGTGGACACTGGAGGTTTCCACAAGAGAAAGTAGAAGGTTGTTTTTTTAATAATGGGCTTCAGTCTAGTGAGAGTCCCTGAGATGGCTTTCTCAGGCCTGATAGGGTCTCTGGAAACAATTCTTTATGGGTAATCATAACAATTCTTGCTTCTAGCAGCCAAGGGAGCAAATAACAGAGAGCACAAAATGTAGCTGAAGATTCAGGCCAGTGCTGAGACTTGGAGGTATGGGTCTGTTATATTTTTTGTGTTTTGAGGGTAAATTTGCTGGGGTCTCTGGGAACACTCTTCTGCCTAAAAGGCAGAAGCAGCCTCTTCCTTATTCCTTTGGTCTCTTAGCATGAGTCTTAGAGCTGCTACCAAATCTTAGAGATGAAGGGTGCCCCAGCAGCACCAAGAACACCCAGAGTCAGGCAGCAAAGGCAGATGGAGAGGACTTTCCAGGAGCCCATAGCAAGGAGGCTTCGTTCTAGAAAGGCCATCTTTGCCAGCCCTCTGAAAGCCTTTTCATTTGGAACAGATGAGCAGAAAATAAGATCAAAGTTGTTTCTTTTAAACAAAATAAAACAAAACATTCATGTAAAAATACTTTTTTTTTCTTTTGGGCCACACCTGGTGGTGCTCAAGGCTTACTCCTGATGCTGTGCTCAAGGATCACTCCTGTTATGCTTCAAGGACCCTATGGGTGTTTAAAATTAATCGAATTAATACCTCTGACCTCTGACCAGCAGAGGTCTGTCACAGAGAATGAAACATAAGGAGACAGACACTTGGACTATCCAAGTTTTAGGTCACTTGGCAGCCATCAGTGGTCTCACAGGTCGATCATTTTATTCATTATTGTTCCTCATTACTCCTCTGGGCTTCCAACAGGTGAGTCATTGTTGACAGAGATTTTCAGGACTGTTACTGGGCATATAAACATTCCACAGGAACACAAAAATCAGAGATTGGGATATCTTACCTAGCTATCAGAAAGCACCCTTGAAATACAGAATAAACTTCTAACAGCTATCTGTTCTATTTTTGCTCCAGCTGTCCCTATATCTAAAGGACCCTCATCTTATTAGTATATGCTTTTCTTGTGCATTTTTGCAAATGGCCTATATTTGTTATCTATTCTATTGTTTCCTGCTATATTATTCTTCTTTCCTCAGTGCTATTTTGCAAATACTTTGCATTCTAATACCTAAACTGTCTTACCTACTTGCATATCCCATCCTTGATTGTTTATTTTTGTTATTGTTGTTATTTGGATTAATTATCACATCCTGTAATCTAACTAGACTTGGCTGCCCACATCCTGGAATCTGAGTCTGGGCTGCCTGCAAGACAAGTACTTAAACCCCTGTCCTAATTTCTGAACCAATAATGTACTTTCTTTTAAAAAGATGCATTGGAAATGAGGTGTGTTTGGGCCACACCTTACAGAAATAGTTGGAGTTACTTCTGATTAAATTGTCTGAGATTACTTTTAACAGGTCCCAGGGAACTATACACTACTAGGGATTGAATTTGTACCTTCCATATGCAAAGCATTGACTCCAGTTCTTTGAGCAGTCTCCCACAACCAGGAGTAGACGACTCATAAATTATAAGTCACCTGAAACACAAGGTTGATGTTTTTTGGTGGAGGGGAGTAGGGTTGGGATTGGGTCACACCCATGCTGCTCAAGAGCTAACTCCTGTCACTCCTGGCTCTACACTCAAAGATCAGTCCTAGTGGCCCAGAGGACCATATAGGGTGCCAGGGGTAAAATATGGATTGGCCAAATATATTTGCAAGGCAAATTACTGTTGATCCATTCTCTCCTCTGCATGGGTTTTTAGATCAATTGTTCATTGTTTTCTCTTTCAGTTTTAGGTCAAATATGAGACTCTAGTTCTTGCTCTTCATTTCCTTTGGAAAAATTTTTACTGTACTTTTGATTTTTCTCACCTTTTATTCTGAAGCAGGCAAGACTGGCTCTTAGGAATGAGGCTTTTTATGCTTATTTGTATGGGCCATCTTTTTCAGTGCTCAGGACTTATTCCTGGTTCTGCATTCAAGGATCACTCCTGGTGGGCTCATAGATTTATATGAGGTGCTAGGGATTGAACCTAGGTGAGTCCAATGAAAGTTAAGTTCCTTATTCACTGTACTATTGCTCCAGTCAAAGATTTTTGGAGAAATAATAAGACTAAAAAAAAATTGACCTAGCCCTGAATAGTCCAAAGGCATAAGGACCTCATCCCTTTCAGTTTCAAATTAACCATAACCCAGGAAAGGAGAAGAATAAGAATATGAAAGGACCATCAAAATTTCCTTTGACAACATTCAGATTAACTTTTATGTATGCTGAGAACTCTAGACCAAGGCAGTTTGGGAGAAGCCTTTCTATGAAATCAACTTTGTTTTTTAAATTAGTGTCTTTACTTAAGCATCATGGTTACAAACATGTTTATAGTTGCATTTCACCCAATTACACCCCCTTCACTTGTGCAATCTTCCCACCATCAATGTCCCTCATTTCCTGCCTCCCCCAACTTTCTAAAGGCACAGGGAATCAATTTTCAGCCAGAAAATTGGCCTATATCTCAACCTGAGATTGTACTCTTAGCTTTTCTGGAGAAACCCATTTTCTCTCTTGAACATGTATCATATTTTTTCTCTTTCCCTCATAATTAAATATATTTAGTTATTTATATGAAGGTTTGGGGCCACACCAGGAGATGCTTAGGGGTTACTACTGTCTCTGCACTCAGAAATTACTCTTGGTGGTGCAGTACTCTAGGGACTAGATGGGATGCCAGAGATTGAACTTGGGTCAACCACTTACAAGACAAGAGCCCTTAAGTATTTGTCTCTAAATGATCTGCATCCCTAAATTTTTCTTTAAAAAAAAAAACAACACCTTTTTGATTGGTCTTTGGGCCACACCAGGGACACTCAGGGGTTACTCCTGACATATGCACTCAGAAATTACCCCTGGCAGGCTGGGGGACCATATAGAATGCTGGGAATTGAACCAGGTCCCTCCCAGGTAGTCTCATGAAAGGCAAAAACCCCACCACTGTGCTATCTCCTTTGACCCCTTAAATTTTCTTTAAATGAAACTTTATTACTATTTTCTTTCTGAAATTCTTTTCTGAGAGGGAAGATGTTCCTGGAAAGTCTAGATAAAGGTTAAAATAAATTTTTTCGTTTCCTGCAAAGAGCAGTTGGCCCTCCAACTGACATAGTAGGAGCTGAAGGGTAGGTATCAGATAAAGTAGTTAATCTAAAATTAATCTAATCTAGTCACTTTAATCTCACCTTTCCAGACAATGACAAAATTCAGAGCACAGGGTTCTCTCTCTCTCTCTCTCTCTCTCTCTCTCTCTCTCTCTCTCTCTCTCTCTCACACACACACACACACACACACACACACACACACACACACACAGAGCTGGGACAACAGGAAACAGCTGGAGTAGAGTCCTAGAGAGATTCAGCCATGGATGTGTAATAATGCAGCACACCACAGCAAAGAAACACAGATGACAGGGTTCCTCTCAGCCAAATTCCAGATCAGGAACATGTATATTAAACATGTAGATTAAAGATAAGAAAGGCATAGGGACAAGATTAGGACTTGGTAATCTAGATGAGAGAAAGAAAGAGAAAGAAAGAAAGAAAGAAAGAAAGAAAGAAAGAAAGAAAGAAAGAAAGAAAGAAAGAAAGAAAGAAAGAAAGAAAGAAAGAAAGAAAGAAAGAAAGAAAGAAGAAAGACAGAAAGACAGACAGAGAGAGAGAAAGAAAGAGAAAGAAAGAAAGAAAGAAAGAAAGAAAGAAAGAAAGAAAGAGAGAGAGAGAAAGAAAGAAAGAAAGAGAGAGAGAGAGAAAGAGAGAGAAAGAGAGAGAAAGAAAGAAGAAAGAAATAAAGAAATAGATAGATAAATAAATAAATAGAAAGAAAGAAAGAAAGAAAGAAAGAAAGAAAGAAAGAGAGAGAGAGAGAGAAAGAAAGAAAGAAAGAAAGAAAGAAAGAAAGAAAGAAAGAAAGAAAGAAAGAAAGAAAGAAAGAAAGAAAGAAAGAAAGAAAGAAAGAAAGGAAGGAAGGAAGGAAGGAAGGAAGGAAGGAAGGGGAAGAAAGAAAGGAAGAAAGAAAGAAAGAAAGAAAGAAAGAAAGAAAGAAAGAAAGAAAGAAAGAAAGGAAAGAAAGAAAAAGAAAGAAAGAAAGAAAAAAGAAAGAAAGAAAGAAAGAAAGAAAGAAAGAAAGAAAGAAAGAAAGAAAGAAAGAAAGAAAGAAAGAAAGAAAGAAAGAGAGAAAGAAAGAGAAAAAGAAAAATAAAGACAGAGGAGAGGGGGAGAGAGAAAGAGAGACAGAGACAGAGAGAGAGAGAGAGAGAGAGAGAGAGAGAGAGAGAGAGAGAGAGAGAGAGGAACCCACTTACTTTAGAACTGACACAAACCTGAATCTACACCCCCCCCACCTCTAAGAATATGTGTGATGGGAATCTCTTCCCTGTGCCAGGCAGACCAAGTAGGCTTAAGAAGCTGCTTTAGGAGTTGCTTCTTAAGGATGGTGGGACAGTAGCATCGATGCTGTAGCTGACTTTACCAGCCCTAGTTCATATTAGGTACTTCCCTGGGTAGCCATGGTAGGTAGAGCAGAGAGGAAGATCGTTCTTGAATCTTCCCTCATTCTCACTTCACCTAAGTCACCAGGAGTCAGGCGACCTGCAACATAATTTGTGAGTCATCAGGAGAAGCCTATGTATTCTGGTAGGGGTCACCTTTCCCACATGCAGCTCTTCCCTGTTATGTTTGTTATTGTGGTGACTGTTACGGTGAGGATCACATAGTTTGGTGTCACATGATTTGTGACACACCACATTTGGTGGTGGTACTTGCCATGTTTAGCAGCAGTGATCACACACACATGACTGTAGTATGGCAAGGAATTGCTTGGGATGCCAAGGAACGAAGACCAAAATAGTAACAGGAACAAATCATCGATCTGCTAGGATTGTGTTCAGCACATGTGGCGCAAGCATCAGAGATTAAGTTTATTGCTTCATGTATGCATGGCAGGTGCTTTGAACACTGTTTCATCCCCCAATCCTTGATGAAAAAAGCCATTGCTCACTCTTTTTTCTCTTTTCTCTCTCTAGTTTTTTCTTTCTATATGCATATGTGCACATATAAATGCATAGACACATGCATATATACACACATACATATTATGGTGATCCTTTTCTTGCAAGTACCTATCACCTTTATCAACCAATTATGAACACTGGTCCATTGTTTTTTCTCCTTCACACCCACCACATAAAAAAAAAAGACATTTGAAAGTTTTCTAAGACATTATGACCCTTTCCTTCCAAAATACATTTTTTTTTTGGGTGGGAGTCACATCCAGTGGCGCTCAGGGCTTACTCCTGGCTCTGTGCTCAGAAATAGCTCCTGGCAGGCATGGAGGACCATCTGGGATGCTGAGATTTGAACCACCATTCTTCCTGGATTGGCTGCATGCAAAGCCTTACTGCTGTGCTAGCTCTCTGGCACCCAAGATAACTTTTATTCACACACTTTATTCCACAATTGGGCATGATTTTAATTAATTAATAATCACAAATGCTAATGATTACATCTAAGCAGGAAGTTAGCCAGAAATTTCATTAACTAGTTTCTCTAGGCTAGTCATAGACAAAACTATGGCAGAAATCATTGGCAGCAACAAGGCAGTTGCATTTATTTGTCTTAGGTAACTAAGGCTAGAAGCAGGCATGGTGCAGGAAGGCCAGAAAGTAAAAATTGTTTTCTTCATGAGCTACTTGTTTTAATGCTCTTCTGGGACCAACAAGCATATCAGCTAGCAGTGCTGGATGATACTCTTCCTAACCATGATTTGTGACAGAGAATCAGACAAATCCTGATGGTGAAAAGTTGTTTTCTCATCAAACTTGAGTTTTGCAGACTTATCTGGCTTGAACTTGTATATTGGGGTGTCTCTCAACCTCTTGCATCCTCAGTTCCCTTGTCTATAAAATCAATATTATAAAATAAGTACAGTGAGATTGGAAAGTGCTTGGAAGAGAGCCCAGAATAGTGCTCATTAAGTGGAATTTGCAATTATTATTATTTTCCCCAAATTTAGAGATAGTATAAAAACAAAGCAAATTTTATAGTAAAAATGTGAGTATATGGGACCGGAGAGATAGCATGGAGGTAAGGCGTTTACCTTTCATGAAGAAGGTCATCGGTTCGAATCCCGGCATCCTATATGGTCCCCTGTGCCTGCCAGGGGCAATTTCTGAGCACGGAGCCAGAAAAAACCCCTGAGCACTGCCAGGTGTGACCCAAAAACACACAAAAACAATGTGGGTATATTATTAATAGTCTATATTTTAAGACTATAACATAAGATATTTAATTATGAAATGAAAAAATCTCTGATGGAATAATCCCTAATCAAGGAATATCAATAAAAACAGGATGGTCATGATTAATAATTGCAAATTTGGGTAAAGAATAAGGACTCCTTATACTTACCTCTCCTGCATCTGCTAGGATTTTTTTTTTTGGCTAGGATTTTTTTTTTTTTTGGGCCACACCCGTTTGACGCTCAGGGGTTACTCATGGCTATGCGCTCAGAAATTGCCCCTGGCTTGGGGGGGACCATATGGGACGCTGGGGGATCGAACCTCGGTCCGTCCTACGCTAGCGCTTGCAAGGTAGACACCTTACCTCTAGCGCCACCTTCCCGGCCCCTGGCTAGGATTTTTTTAAAGCAATTAAAAACAAATTAAAGTTAAAATTCCTTATCTAAAACGAAGGACGTTACACAATATTTTTCTGAGTCATTCTCTCTTATGAAGCTATTACATGAATACTCTCATTGATCCTTTAAAATTGATAATAGATTCCAAGTGTGTTCCTATCCACAGCTATTGTTGTGGACTTTTGGGAGCAGAGGTCCCTAGTGAACTATCCTTTTTTGAAGCTATTTAGAGAAAGTTGTAGATTTTAAATGATTTGTTACTTTTAGGGAGAAAAAAATATATTCCCAAACTGGATATTAGAAAAGTGTTTAGGAAAAACTTTGTTTCATAGTTTGAAAATATATAGTTATAGAGTGGGGTGAGAGAGATAGTACAGAGAGTAGGGGGCTTGCCTTACACACAACTGACCTGAAGTCAACCCCCCTCCCCCATGTAGTTTCCTGAGTACCACTAAGAGTCAAGAATAGGTTCTGAATACAGTGAGGTGTGGTCCACAACAACACCCCACCCCTCCGCCCAAAGACAGATAAAGCACAAAGGAGACAGCTCAAAGGGTTACTGTGCATGGTTTGCATGTAGGAGGATCAGATTTGATCCCCAGCACCTCATGGTCCCCAGAACACAACAGGGAAAGATACCCCCAAGTTCCTGAGCACCAATAGATGTGATCTATTTCATTGCCTCCCCCCTTCACCCCAAGAATACCCTGGTAACAATTCTCTAACTGAGTATTTTCTTCAAAAGATTCACTTTTGGAACGCCTTAGAATAACAGTCTCCCCAATGTTGAAGTACCTGTTTACACATAATTAACAACTTCCTTGAGAACTCTGGAAGGAAGGCTGGTTCAGAGAGAAGAGAAGAGAGACACTCAAAACTGGACTGGTGGACTAAGAGTTTGACAAACAGCCAATTAAGGATCAAAGAGCAGGCTTATCTTGGAATTATCATTAAGCAAATGGGTAATGATTCAAGCCACCCAAATGGAACACATCTGTATGGCCACTGACTCAGTGCTGAGAAAGCCGAGTCCTGTACAAGGAGTCCAAGTTTATTAGCATTGCTGACAGACTATGGTTAATTAGCCCCTCTGGATGAAGAGATTTTGCTCCAGACACCAAAAAATGGAACACCCAAGGACAGCTGCTTGCTAACTTTCATTGTCTGGAGAGATGTCTTGGCTTCTTGGCTTTAAGGTTTCTTCAATCCTGAGAGGGCAGACATCTTTCTTCACTTAACAGATAACAGTTTAGGTGGTCTGGGTTCCAGCTAATTTTAGAATTGGAAACAAAACATTTTGTTAAATGTTGTATTACGTTCATTTTCAGGTTATAGAGTAAAGCTAACAATTTTTAGACAAAACCATGGCACTTTCATATCCAAATGAATTAATCCTTCAGTGTTCATTTGCTCCAGGGATATTTGGACTTCCTTTGTGGAATCACCTGGGGCTGATTTGTGAAACACATAAAATATGTGAAGCCAAAATGATTATATGCAAATTACTCACCAGATTTCATTTGGGCTTTTGCAAAAATCAAATCCATCTTGTCCTGAGAGATAGTCTAAACAAGAAATTTAAAAACTGTTTGTGAAGGATGACTTTAATGGTAAAAATAAGTACAGAATGACTCTTACGGTGATTACATGGAAGGAGACCACAGTCATTTGAAAATTCAAGGTCTAATGCATTAATTTTAAAAGCCAGACATAAAAGATGATCCATGCCATTGCTACATTGGTGATTAAATGTGGGATGAAATAATAGACTGGGTCTCTGATGACTTCCCTTGGGCATGAGTTTCACACATTGGTGAGATTTGGACCCTGAGCATAGCAGGCAATAATAGCTTCCTGGCCCAGTCCCTGTGGAGAAAAATCACCACAATTAAATGCAGCCACAGCTTGTTACTGTGCTTCAGAATTTCAACATACATCTCTTTCAGATTGCAAAATTTAATATACCATTCCTAAATTTAGCTTTTCTTCTGTAAATCTATGAAACTAATGACTTCTTATTGCATCTTAAACTTGGTGTGATAACATTTCTTCTTGGCTAAACATTTTAAATTCAAACTCACATTGAATTTTAACCACTGTGTGGACTTTTTCTTTTAGTACAATATGCATTGTTATTTTCTGTAGTTTGAACCCTAGATGGTTTAAAGAAAAATTGGGTGATATCCTTCTTTGCTTTTATATTTGTGCCAATACATAGCAACTGAGAAATTTTACTTGAATTATAATAAACTCAACAATTAGGAGCCAAATGGCTCTTCATTCATATCAGAATAATCAAGTGATAAAAAGTAAAATATCAACATTAAAGTTATTGAATAAAGTGAATGAGAAGAATAAGATTTTTGCTTGCATTTGGACTAGTAAAGCAAATCCTTCTTGTACTTCAGCACTGGTGTTTCTTCTCCTCAACTCATTGACTGACCTGAGTGGGGAGAAATGGGGGTGAAGCTGCAGAAGCTGTCTTGCCAGCTTCAACCAGGCAGGTGCAGCTGCTGGCCTGGGCACAAGCCTGAGCCCTGTAGTTCTGCACAGCTGTTTGGGCAAGGGCCAGCCAAAGGCACGTCAGTAAGGCAGAGGCAGGTGGCCAGTTGGGTGGCCAATACTTTCTGGCATGGGCTGAAAGAACACCTGCTTTCACTCTGTGGACCTACCACAGAAGGTCAAGAACATACTTGCTGCCAGCCACCTGATTGCCTGTGTTTCCAAAATCCCATTTTAATTCAGACAAAATAGAGGGAAACCCACCTCTCTTTCTCAAGACTCCTCTGCAGCCAACATGAAAATCATTCCCCTTCAGTGTGCTGAAGTGGGTCAGGGAGGCCAACTGGCATGTCTGGAGTTGGTGTGGGGGAATGTGTGGTTGGGACAGGATATTTTAGGGAAGGTGCAAGGTTTCCTCTCCTATTTGGCTGCTGTTGTCGCAGGTACCATCTATAGATACCACCAATGTCTCTGACCTTTTTCTTTTCTTTCCATGATCTCTAACAAAAGGCTTAGAAATCACTCTGAACCCCCACTAGCAATTTTGTTTTTAGATGATGAAAGTTATCTAGGGAATATTACTATCTACCCCCAAATTTTACCTTTTCCTTGATCCCTGAGCTCCATCCTAAATCAGCTTCTCTTCAAGTTCTCTAGCCCATAACCAGTCCAAGGTGCTTCCTTTTATGTGCCCAAGTTGTATTGCTTTCCTCATTCTCTGTGAATTATATTTGGGTGTAATAGAACAACTGAGGATGAATGTTCTCAAGCTTTTGTTGTAAACCATTTAATGTGAGAATTTTTGCCAAGTGCCTAACAGGAATTGGGTAAAACAGGTACTCATGTATGCTGGTTATATGATAAATGATTACTGCTAATGTTTCTTTCCAAACTTCAAAATCACACCAAATCTGTATTAGCCCTGAACTGGAACTTCCTGTTGCCAACTCTGCATAGAATCTCAGGAACTTTGTCTCACTATGATTTTTCTGCAAATAGGAATTCCAAAGAATGAACACAGATCTTTGAACTTGCAGGGAAGCTTGCTATCAATAATGGTTCTTTCTGAGATCTTAGATCAGATTCCCCCAAGGACTACATAGATCTTGAGGTATTAAAAGCACCCACCATAGAGCTTTTGACCTGAGAAGGATACTCTTAGTTTTGGGATGCCTGGAGTTCGTGGAATATTTTTGTCTATTCTTATGTAAAATCTCCTTTTAAGACCAGATCCAAGCCAAGATTCAAGAAGAGACTTCATGATTAAAATTTCAAGCCATTTGAGTACTCAGAGAATGTTCCCCAGACATACAATCACCTAATTTTTGATAAAGGTGCAAGAAATCCTAAATGGAGCAGGGAAAGCCACTTCAACAGGTGGTGTTGGCACAACTGGTTAGCCACTTGCAAAAAAGCGAACTCAGACACCCAGCTTACATCATGTACCAAGGTAAAATCCAAATGGATTAAAGATCTTGATATCAGACCTGATACCATAAAGTATATAGAACAACATGTAAGTAAAACACTCTATGACATTGAGACTAAAGGCATCTTCAAGGAGGAAACTGCACTCTTCAAACAAGAGGAAGCAAAGATAAACAGATGGGACTATATTAAGCTGAGAAGCTTCTGCACCTCAAAGGAAATAGTGTCCACGATACAAGAGCCACCCAACTGAATGAGAGAAACTATTCATCCAATACCCATCAGATAAGGGGCTAATATCCAAAATATGCAAGGCACTGACAGAACTTTACAAGAAAAAAACATATAATCCCATCAAAAAATGGGGAGAAGAAATGGACAGACACTTTGACAAAAAGAAATACAAATGGCCAAAAGACACACGAAAAAATGCTCCAAATGACTAATCATCAGGAAGATGCAAATCAAAACAACTATGAGGTACCATCTCATGCCACAGAGATTGGCACAAATCACTAAGAATGAGAACAAGCAGTGCTGGCGGGGATGTGGAGAGAAAGGAACTCTTATCCACTGCTGGTGGGAATGCCGTCTAGTCCAACCTTTATGGAAAGCGATATGGAGATTCCTCCAAAACCAGGAAATTGAGCTCCTCATATGATCCAGTTATACTACTCCTAGGAATATACCCTAGGAACACAAAAATACAATACAAAAATCCTTTCCTCACACCTATATTTACTGCTGCACAATTTACCATAGCCAGACTCTGAAAACAACCGAGATGCCTTTCAACAGATGAATGGCTAAAGAAACTGGTATGTATACACAATAGAATATTATGCAGCTGTTAGGAGAGATGAAGTCATGAAATTTTTTTATACATGGATGTACATGGAGTCTATTATGCTGAGTGAAGTAAGTCAGAGGGAGAGGGATAGACAGAGAATAGTCTCACTCATCTATGGGTTTTAAGAAAAAATAAAAGACAATTTTGCAATAATCCTCAGAGACAAAGAGAGGAAGGCTGGAAGGTCCAGCTCATAACATGAAGCTCACCACATAAAGTGATGAGTGCAGTTAGAGAAATGACTACTGAGAACTATCAGAACTATGTAAATGAATGAGGGAACTGGAAAGCCTGTCTCGATTACAGGTGGGGGTGGGGTGGGGAGGAGGAAAATCTGGGACATTGGTGGTGGGAATGTTACACTGGTGAAGGGGGTATTCTTTTTACAGGTTTTTTTTTTTTTTTTACAGTTTTTTTTTTTTTTTTTTTTGGTTTTTGTGCCACACCCTGAGACGCTCAGGGGTTACTCCTGGCTGTGCGCTCAGAAGTCGCTCCTGGCTTGGGGGACCATATGGGACGCCAGGGGATCGAACCACGGTCCGTCCTAGGCTAGCGCAGGCAAGGCAGGCACCTTACCTCCAGCGCCACCGCCCGGCCCCGAAGGGGGTATTCTTTACATAACTGAAACCCATCTACAATCATATTTGTAATCAAGATGTTTAAATAAATATATTAATAAAAATTTTCAAGCCATAAAGTTTATGTCAGATGAATAGGAGGTGTCAGTTAATGATGCTCTGTGTCTTCCAGTGGATAGGAATAGTGAAGCTTTACAATTTCTGGAGTTGGAACTTTGGAAGGTTATTAGGTCTTTGAAGACTACACAATGTTATTTTACTAAAGGTAGAATATTGCTATAGAAATAAGCTTTTGTTGTCTATGCAATTCAAGTTCCTTCATGAGCTGTAGGGAATTATTGACTAAATATCAAAGTGGGCAGATTCAGTTCTTCTACAGATTGGGGCCAAAATCTATTTGCTAGTCTATTCCACATATTCCAAAGGAATAAATGAGACAGAATAGCTTATTTGTTACTTTTTTAATTTTGTGTCTGGTGCTCAGTCTTTTCAGTGATCAGTTTAGTAACATTTTTCAGTCCCTCTGGGATGACTTTTACTCTTTTGAATTATACATTTCTTTTCTCTTAAAAAGTAATTCATCTTATTCTAGTCATATAAATTCACGTTTAAACAAAAACAACTAAATCCAAAACCCAACTTCCTTAATTTACTAACAAAAAAGACACCTTTTGGAGCACAAAAATTTAAGCAAGAGGCTAGTGATCTCTGGAGAGTGTCAGGCTTTCCATGGAGAGCAGTCTGTACTGGGTCAGTCCTATAAGGATTTCAAAGGGAACTTTCGAAGAGAGAGGAAAATATAACAAATAAGAAACTTGAAAAAACTTGTACTTTAAACAATGGACAGGAATCTGTGGAAACAAATCTAGGGCTAACTTCTGGTTCTGTGCTCAAGGATTACTCCTGGCATCGCTCAGAGGATTATATGGGACACCACTGATTCAACTTGGGTCAACTGTGTGCAATGTAGGCACCCTGCCTACTGTAGTATCTCTCCAGCCCTTAGGAAAAGTCTGTTTCTTGATATTTTTTTTGATCCAGTTCTAGCAAAACTACTTTTGCAATATATCATCAAGCCTACCTAATCTCACCAATTTTCTCCCCTGTATAAGATAGTAAGTATCAATGGAATACTACACAACTGTTAGAAAAAATAGTCATGAAATTTGCTTATACATGGATAGATATGAACAGTATTATGTTGAGTGAAATAAGTCACAGGAAGAGAGATAGCATAGATTTATTAGATTAATTGTGGAATATAAGAAAAGATAACATGGTAATAATATCCAAGACATTAGAGACCTGGGGCAAGACCACTGGTTCCTGGTAGGAAGCTTGTCACAAAGATGGGGGGAGTGCAGTTGCTGTTCTTATGTAAAGTGGTATGCATGATACCCCTTCAGTAACAATATTGCAAATTACAACACCTAAAAGAAAAAAGCAAGAGAAAGAGAAAAAAGAAGAGAAAGAGAGCAGAAAATCATCTGCCATAGAGAAGGTCAAAGGAGAGTGTAGAGGGGAGAATGAGAGTGAAACTGGGAAAGTGGTTGAAGGAAATGTGTACAGGTGAAGAGATGGGTGTTGGATATTGTACGACTGAAACTCAATCCTGAACAACTTTGTAGTTATGCATTTTGTGGTAATTTAAAATTTATTTTAAAATGATTGTATATATATGTACATATCTAAGTAGATATATAGAAATATGGGCTGGGGGGTATGAGAATCTAAGCACAATTTTGCCTGGTCATTCTCCACATCTTCTTGTGTCATTGGTGAAACTTTCATTTTGAAAGCATCCAGGAAACTAAGCATGCAGGACAGACACTCCTACATCAACTAAGTTTCAAAAACTGTCAAGTCACTTGTGCACTTTTTCCCTCAACTCTGCAGTCTCAACTGCTAGTTCAGCCTGAGAAGAAAAGTCTAAAGGTGGTAAAATAAGTCTTCATTGATTTTTATGCTTCCCCTTGGTACTGGAAAAAAAAAAACCCTTCCAACTAGATATCTTTGGTTCAGTACCCTTTTGGAAGTAAAATATCTAGTATCCTTTTCTACACTAAAGACTTTAGAGGCCAGGGAGATAATAGGTAGGACCTTGTGAGTAGCCAACCCTAGTTTGACCTCCCGTACCTTATACATTCCCTGGAGTCTGCCAAGAGTGACTCTTGAGCATGGAACCAAGAGTAAGCCTTGAGCTCCTCCAACTGTGACCCAAAAATCAATAAATAAAAAGTTAAAAAAAATTTATATGGAATGACATCAAAAGAAAGAACAAAAGAATTATGAACCAAAAATGATTAAAATGAAGCTAGAGCAATAGTACAGTGGATAGGGTGTTTGCTTTGCAAATGGCTGGGTTCAATATCTGCCATCTAATATAGTCCTTCATGCCCACAAGGAGTGATCTCTGAGTGCAGAACCAAGAGTAAGTCCTAAGCACTTCCAGGTGTGTACCTACCCCCACATAAGACAAAACCAAACTAAAAGTAGCTGACATGGCAATGGCTAATTCAAACTTGCTAGCCTTAGCAGACTGCTGGTAGGAAAACCCCATCAAAAATTTCTAAAGCTGGGGCTGGAATGGTGGTGCAAGTGGTAAGGCGTCTGCCTTGCTAGCGCTAGCCTAGGATGCACCGTGGTTCGAGCCCCCGGGGTCCCATATTGTCCCCCAAGCCAGGAGCGATTTCTGAGTGCATAGCCAGGAGTAGCCCCTGAGCGTCACTGGGTGTGGCCGAAAAAACAAAAAAATATTCAGAAGTTAGATAGTATTCAAAGTTTAGGTAAAAATGAGTGAGTCACAAGCAAGTTGTAACCTCCAATGGTTAGGCAATGGAAGACAACATGAATGCATCAAATTGTCTCAAACCCAGTAGAATTATACCTGGAAATGTTTTAATAATATGAATGGTGTATTCAAAAAGTTAGAGTCCTCTTAGTGCAAGTTAAATACCAATATTTCAATAATAGACAACTTCATTCCAAATAATTCTTACAAGCTGAATTTTTATTGTCACTAAATTATCTATGTTTAAAAAACAATCTGTGCCTGGTGTGGTATTTCACTCCATCAAGTGTTACAATGACATTTTCATTACAAGCAGGAGAATGAATGTAGGACAGGTGTTAGGAAACATGGCAATAAATTAGGATATAATTTACAAAAGCAAAAAAAAAAGTAACAGTGTATCACATTAATACTGAGTATAAAATAATAAGCAACAACTAATTACAATAATACAAAGTTAAATTCATTCAGTATTATTAAGGATATCTATGTGACATTCACTCAAATTGAAAAAAAATTCCTAACGAAATGGACTGTTTGGGGTGTCCTATGCAACATAAGGGACTTAATGAGTTGGATTTAATCACATTTATCTTTCATTTTTTTTGGGTAGTCTTCACACCAGTGGCAGATACTTCTATTAGTCATGGGGCACCAGTTTCCTCTTGAGTTCTGTAAGTAGTCTGCATAACTCACTCATTTTTGAGGGCATGACTCCCTGGCAATCTATTATTATTTGGGATAGAGCATTCTGTAGCCAGGAAGCTGGTTGCAGAGTAGCTGCAGTATGATGATGTGCAGTGGAATAGGATAGTCCCACTCTCAGGTTTAAATTCAGGGCCTATCGGAATATATTTAGACCTGTTATATTCTGGGCTTGGTTACTTTTTGAAAGGCCATCTGATGATAACCCTGAGAGCTGTTTCTGGATCTAAGCACCAGTTTCATACTCTGGAGGGAATATTGACTGTCCCCTTTCTACTAGCACCAGTTGAAGGGACTGCACAATGCCCAGTGGGAGAGCCAGCCTTATTGATATTAGTTTTCAGACAAGGTTACAAAAAGAAAGGAAGGACAAAAAGCATTTATATGTAATGTAAAAAAAAGTTTTGAACTGAAAACATGAGTTGGCATTTATTTTGGAAGAAATGCAGATCTGGGTAGCAAAACTTATGCCTAAAATGCCACAAAAATCATTCACTTTTTGTTTATTTATTTCACCAGGGCACATTAGCACCAAGTTTACTGCTCTTTGCAAAGGACCAAGGGAATTCAGTGCAGAGACTGTTCAGACACCCTTCCCTGGAGAATTGAGAGGGCACTTGGGTTGGCTTTCCAAGGACTGTGGAGACAGTGGCCCTGGCAAAAATTCCTAGGCCTCATCAATAGCTCTCTCTGGAAAGCTGAAGGATGTGAGCTGAGGTGTTGAGAGAGAGCAAATGATGTGCCATGGATGTCTGGGACTGTGTGTACAAAACCACATCCTGTGCTGACCATCCACCACAAACTGGAAGTTCAGGTTGGTTTTGGAAATCTTCAAATTCCTCTTCCTTTCTGAAAATACCTAGTGCTTCTACACATGGGATATACCTGACATGTGTTTTAGCTGCAGCAAGTACCTTTACCAAGTTGGCCATTTGGTTTGAGTTTAGTTGCTGTTGGTATAAGGCATACAGGAGTGTAAGGAGAACCATGCAGGAGTGTTGGACACAGCACATTCATCAGGAACCTACTGCTAGCAACACTATTCAAGTATGAAGTGTCGATAGAACAAGCATCCTCTTTTTTTTATATCTTTTTTTCTCTAAACCTTGCTTTCAAATCTTTTGATGATCCTGATGTGAAACTTAGGCATGAAGCGAAAGTAGAAGTGAGTCCATTTAATTTATAAGGGTTGGTCTCCTGAATTTGACTTGCCTCGGAAACTGGGTTTCACATTTATCTGTCATTCAGAGTACCCATTTCAAAATACAAAATATTTGGTGAAATAACTATTACAATCTTGCTTGATGACCTCTAGTCTTCAAGAGTTTCTTTTCTTTGGTTATTATCCATTGCCTACGTTAAAACTCATAGAAATAGCATAGGTTTGTGCCCATGCATTCAACTTCCACACACTCAAAAGGGCACACACACATTTATTTCAATATAAATAAATGTCCTTCTTTCATATCAAAGAAGGGACATCTGGAACCCATTATAATTGTCAGCCTCCAGGTCTGCCTGATTGCTACTAAGCCAGTCTCTCTCTTGCATGGTATCATCTCAGTAAGTGCGACAGGATACATGTGTCATAGTCTAACAGAACAGAAGCCCTTCTAAGGCTGGAGAGGATGTAAACACAAGTGATTTGGGTAACTCAAGTAAGAACTGAGGCATCCTGTGTGAAGGCAGTAAGGGGGCTGATACTTCCATCTCTACCATACCCCACGTCTGGCTTCGGCACGAAATGAAATGATTTTCTTTTAAAGTTTTAATGGAAATCTCAGCTTCGCTTGCACAATGGCAAGTTGGCAACTGTCTTTTAGCACTGATTTTTATAGATTTGTACAGCTGTAGTAACTGATGCACTGCTTCAATCTAAGTCTTTAATTATTGTCTGATTTAATAAAGTTTATATATGGCTCATAGCAGTGTTCAGAACTGGGGGTGGGGTTTCTAAGTTAATTAAGTGGAATGAAGAAAAATAATGCAAACTCTTTTCACTTTTGATTTATAATTGCTCCTTAAATTACAGTTCAAAGCCTGTTTGAGGATTTCAATTGTGGGTATTGTTGCAGTGAGATAAAATATAGTAAATATTTTTAAGCTCTGACTTAAGATTTCTGAATCTTCTTTACTTCCATAGTTAACCAAGTCATAACAGATACATTTTAAACAGTCTTAAATACAAATGGATTCAGTGTCATTGCTAAGTCCATAATAAAAATTATCTTAATGGTCCAAGGAGGTAAACAGGCTATTGGATTTACTCGAAAGAAAACAAACATTCCACAGTAAGCAAGTCTCCCTGTGTTGTTTGGATCTCTCCAATCTGGCATTCCCTCCTAGTACCGTGTCCAGCACTTTGGATCAATAAATCCCACTTCACAGAAGTTAAAATAATATTGAAATCCTGTCAGCTAGGGCTGACCAGTGGTTACGTTTTCCACAGGGTAATGCATCTGCAAGGACATCAATCCTCTTCCTCTGGGTGGCTCTCTTTGATGGACACGTTTCCACGATGAAATGACAAGGCTCTCTCTGGCTTTCCATGGGTCAGTGTCCTTGGCAGGTCTTACAACACATCTGTCTGAAGTATGCTCGACTGCAGAACTTGAACTTCAGCACCAGTGGGCAATAAGCCACTTTGTTCACATCTTTGCACTCTAACAAACAGGGACAGAAAATGGAAAACAATTAAGGCACGTAGACAAGTACCTAAATAAGCTCATGAGTCTGGCTGTGTGTTCAGCAAGAAACTTCTCCCCTGCCCCCAGCCATACACACACACCTCTTATATCAAACCTCCTTGGCTTGTGCATTCGGGGGGTGGTGGATTGTTTTTATTTTTAAGCATATCCTGTCTGGTACAGCCTACAAAAAACATTCTTTTGATATATTTTAGTACACATTTTTAAAAGAATGATTGCAAGGTTTTTTTCTTCCAGACTTTTATAACTACGGTGCATGCCCACTGTGTCTTGAAAGAATTACCATTTGTTGGGATAAGTGATCACTTTAGACAGCTTGGAAACATGAGTCATTTTTCTTACAGTGCTTTTATTGCTTCTTTCTCAAGGGTTATTTTATTCAGCGGTGCAAGGTTATCCAAAATCAAACATGAGTTGCATTGTTTGATACCAAAGTACACATGTCTCCAGAGAATCTCTGCATCTGTGAGGCATGGGGATGGGCCTGGGTGAATGAAAAGGATTGCTGACTGTGGCCTAGATTCAGCATCTGCACTAGACAAAGAGGAAAACTTTGAGGGGTTGGCCTTAAATGGCAGCAGTCTGTGGGTTATGGAAACATGTAGAAATGTCTTTTTTTAATTTGGAAGTGAGACATGGCCTTCTTTTTTCCTATGTGTATTTTCTCCTCAGTGCTAGAATTGCCACAGTTGAAGCCTGCAGTTTGTGCAGCCAGAAGGTGAATAAGTGATTCTTTCTCCATTTCTCCTTGGAGGTTGGTTATAGAACATGGCACTGAGGGACAGGTGGAGAGACAGGGAAATGAGTTTTTGATTCTCAGCTGCCCACACCACCCCAATCTGAACTCTCTACTGCTAATAATGACATTCTTTTCCAGTTCTTTCCTCTCCTTTCTTCTGAGAAATTGAAAATACTTTGTAAACTTAGTAATTATATTTCCACATGCCTCTCAAAATTAAATACCCCCCCCATTTTTCCAGGTGGCTATGCTGAAGCATCTTGGGTAAAATGTTTAAGATAACTTAATACTCGATAAACTCCATATTAAAAAAAAATCAAGTTTTTTTTTTTTGGTGGTTGTTTGTTATTTTCCTCCCACACCCAATGATGCTTAGGGCTTACTCCTGGCTCTGTGTTCAGTGATCCTTTCTGGGGATACTTAGAGGACTATATGTGATAGAGGGTGCTGAATCTGGGCTAGTCACATGCAAAGCAAATACCCTACATGCTGTACTATTTCTTTAATGTCAGGATCAGTTTTGTTGTTGTTTAGCTCATTTGTTTTTTTCTGGCCTCAGAAATTTACTAAATTTCCAAGAGCTCATGCATATGGTACTGGTGCCCTATGATAAATTTGGAAAATTAAATGCAAATAAGTAGGTAAATTTCCATTTCTTATAACTGAAAAATAAGGCAACAATTTAAGAGGGATAGAGAACATGCCTCACATATTTGAGGTCTGGGTTCAATTCCTTCTTTCCTCTGCCCTCACCTCCCACAGGTAAACTTTGGTGAAATAGTAAAAAGAAGTAAAATTAGAAGCCAGTCTGCCTGGGTTTAGTCTAAGGTTACCACTCCTGCACTTCAGAGCTGAATACATTGCAGTCATATATTTGGCTTCTCTTCCGATTCTGTGGCCTAGTAGGAATCTGCCATCCTCACTTTTGACATATATGTTCTATGTCAACAAATGCACTTAGAAGACATCTGATAATATAGATTATTATTATTAGTGTCACTATTCCTTATTACCATTCATCACCCTGTAACAGTGAGTTGCACTCTGATTGTCTCAATAAGGACACAGGAAGACTTGTACTGATCAAATGCCATTTGTAGCCCCAAGTCTGTTTGAAGATAAAAACATGCTATTTCTAGGGGCATAATTTTATTGGAAGGTTTATGAGTCCATTCTTAGAAAAGTTGCTGGACCAAGGACATTCTGAGAGAAGTAAAATGCAAGCATTTGCATTTATTTCTTTTTTGCTTTAGACTTGGGAATGGATTAAATGCTGGCCAATATTCTTTGCTCCTTTCTCCATTTGCCCATTCAAACAATTAGATCTAGAAAAGGGAGATCTCTTCAGTGCCTGGAGATAAAAAGGTTTTTCTTGAATGCACAGGCCCCAAAACCTGTTTTCACATGGTACTGTAGCTGGGGGACAGGAGCCAGGGGACTCAATTTCCAAAAAATTTGTCAAGTTCCCAACCAGCTTCATTCAGACAGACTCAATTCCTACCAAATAGTGTTTTGGTTTCTGGGGAAAGGACCAATGATAGGGAGGAAGGAAGGGATACTCCTGAGTCACCTGGGCATGTGGGTACCAGCAGCACAACTGTGGGAGAGTCAGATGCTATGGAGGTAGAGAGGGTAGTGCAAGCTCTGCCATAGCCCTTCATCCCTAACCCATATGTCTCCTCTGTGAAATGCAGGCATGGTGAGAACTGCTTACAGGAGTCAGACAAATGGGAGGTCCTGTCACAGTTGTCAGATCAAGTCCTTGTGTACCAGCATCAGCTTCTAAAAGTATTGAACTTCACTCATGCTGTCACTGGGTGACATGTCAAGTACAGTAGGAACAGGCTTCTAAACTCACTGGTATATCTAAAATTACCTTTTTATTCATGTAATTGTACACCATTTCATGAGGAAAGTCTAGCAAGAAAAGCAGAAGAGGTAGTGCAGGCTACTCTAAATGCCTATAACCTTAAACCCTTCTTTTCTTCTTTTTTTAAAAAAATTTTGAGGAGAGTATTTAGGGTCTCACTCAGCAATGCTCAAAATTTATACATCACTTTGTACTCAGGTATCTCACTGCCTGTGTTTAGGGAATCATACACAGTGTTGGAGACAGAAGTAGGGTTAGCTACAAGCCAGACAAGGGCTTTCCCTCCCTGTATTGTCTCTCTGCCTTCACTAGAATCCTCCTTTTAAAAAAACCATTTCCCATTATAATGTGGCAGAACAGACATTATGTTGATGATGGTTCCAAAAAACTTAGTACTAGAAAAAATAGTTCCTTAGTACTAGAATAGAACATCAACAGGAAAAAAAACTGCATTTTAATGTTGAAAATGCTGTATGGTTTTGGAGTCTCATTATATAGAAAACTTAATGTAAACTTAATAATATTAGTACCAGTTTAATATTATATTAGTGTCTTTAGTGTTTCTATCACATTTTAGCTGAGTTACAGATGATGAATTTTGGGCTCCTCATTGACTTGGTGACATATTGAGATGAAGCTGAGAGGCCTTAATTAGACCATGTTCATTAATCTGACCTATCTTCAAAGCCCACTGCAAAGAACTATTAGGTCAATACACAACCACTCTGGATCAAATCATTCTGGAAGAGACCAGAGAGATAATACAGGGTTAAGACACTTAACTTGCATACAGCCACCCCATATTTTATTTCCTCATTACCTATCACCCCCAAGCACTGCCAGGAGTGACCTATGAATATAAATATGGGTAGTCCCTGAGTCCAATTGGTCAAGCCAACACAAATCAATATGGAAAAGTTGTACTTAAATTGTAGAAGATGCCAGTGATGTCTTAACACATCATGTAAGGTTTACAACTTTGCCCAGGTCAGCTTAGGGTAGGGCAGAAAGTGGAGAACAGGGAGTGTACAGAATAGGCTAATGGTCACAACTACAGTGAGATGATTCTTTATTACCAAGCGGGAAGGTATATTTAAAGTTATACAACCAATAGGAAAACAGGATTTGCCTGCACATGGAAGGTTAAACAAAGGGAAGTAAAAATCCTTACTGATCAGGTAACATGCAGTGTATCATGTATGCAGACATGACCTTTGTGACTAAGGGAACATGATCTATGTGACTGGGGGAGCATAACCTATGTGACTAGGGAAAACATGACATATGTGATGGGGGAAAGCAGAGGTGGGCTCCATTGGGACATGCCAAATGTTTGCTCTAACAGATGCTCATCTCCCTATCCCGGAGCTGGGGTAGGACTGCCTTTGGCCTAAAGGAGCCTCCTTTCAGGAGCTTCACCAGATGGGTGTGAGAGTCTGTCCTGCTAGAGTGGCAATGTCAACAGTCATCAAGCTTGTCTCTGAAGTGTCCTGGTTTTATTATATCACATTTTGCTGCTGACATCTAAATAATAACAGAAATATTCTAAGTTCTAAGTAGTTTTAGTTCCATTTATTCAAGATAACACTAATGTAGAATGCAATATGGGCTTTGATATGGATTAAAGGCACACTGCATGTATTTTGTCTGATTGCTGGCAGCATATGTTCTTATGAGCATTATGCTAGAATCAGGGCCCTGGGTGTTGGGTGTATTGCCATACAATATTTATCTATGCTCGAGTAATATATTGTCTACAAAAGAGTAACTACACAGAAATCTATTCAAAGGTTCTTTAGGTTAGAATCTCTTTTCAGTATGATTCTACCATTATAGTTATACCATTATACTACTAATAGTTGATCTATTTTACAGATCTTAACTATCATACTTCATACAGCTACTCTTACATTTCTGATGTTTTTGTTTGTTTATTTTGGGGCCACAGCCAGCCAGGTTCAGGACTTACTCCTAACTCTGAATTGAGGAATCACACCTGGTGGCCACAGCAGATCAAACCTGGGTCAGCTGTGTGAAAAGCAAATGGCTACCCATTATGCTAGCACTCCATCCCTACATTTATTGTTTTTTAAATTATGAAATTTCTGTTAAAAGGCTGAGGGTTTGAAGACAAAGATGACCAATTTTTCCTATACTATCATCACATATCAGTGAAGACGCTCCTGGAAGAAGAATGATAAGACATTTTTTTTTTATTTATGAGGCTACTGGAAAGGTAGCAGTGACCTTGAAGTGTAGCCTAGTGTCTAGGATCTGAAACTGTGGGTAACCTGAATATAGAGTGTCACAACAAACTATATAAAGTGTTTAAGAATAAATTTCTTTATAATTTACTACCAGTAATGTTTTACTTGTATATACCTATTTTACATATCTATATATATGGGGTAACAAAAGTATTTCTAGGTAAAAATGGGTTTTAGATAAAAAAAATTCAAGCTGTCCAAAACTAGATAAATGATTATAATAATAACTTTTTGGTTTTATAACAATGGGGTTCACTAGTAATACAGGTTTTAGTAGATACAAAATTAGATAAATGAATTTATAGGAAACAGATTAATTAATCTACTTATCATGAATGTGCCAATGGGATTTCTCCAGGGACTTAATATAAGTCCTTCAAAGTCCTAAACTAACAGAAAAAATTTCAAGATATACTGAACAGAGGGCTATGAATTTTGAATGCAACAGGATTTTAGGTGCTTTGTGGGTTTGAAGACTGATTGGATCTATAGGAGTGCAAGCGTGACTCTTATCATAAGATGTTTCAAAAGCTTGCTCAAATGGAATCACTGGAAATCATCTGAGTTACACGGTACAAGGGCAGTGCCTTCTATAATCAGATTAGATCAGCATTTCTCAACCAGAGCCACGGTGGAAATACCCCAGACAGTAGTTCAAGGGGATAACAGCTGAAAATTGCATACATGGAGGGGCCATGGTACAAGACTAAGAGGCCAGCTGACATTAAGGTTGGAAAGGGGGTCATGGTTGGTAAAGTATTGATAAGCACAGAGTTAGACCATTCAACATCCTCTTCTAGAAATACATTCTTTTTTTGCTGCCTGCAAGTTCTTTATGTGATTCAGAGGAAGAACCCAAGAGTAGAGACTTAGAACTAAAGTATCTGGAGGGTCTGTCTATGGAATTCCAAATGTAGAACCAGTTGTATCTCTGCCAAACTTTCCAAGGAGAGTAGAGCCTGATGGAAAGTGAGGTGGCAGAGGCTATACATATGGGTGGGTGTGGAAGGTGGGACAAAGGCATATGAATTCAGCATATTTATCTGGATAAAACTTGTTGAATCCTTGGTTCAGAGACTCACTTATGAAATTGATATAACTCATTATAATGAAAATAACACTCCTACTTCTTAAACCTTGATGAAAAATGATATAAGTGAGGGAATTTATTCTGATTTTATCTTTCATAGACTGTCATTCTCTTTTATTTTCTGTTCACTTGCAAGACATACCTGGTGGTGCTTATACTACTGATTTAGTGTTCATAGTCACCCTGCAATACTGGGTGGACTATACAGTGATAAAACTTCATTCTCCTGCCTACAAATTATGCACTCAACCCTCACTGAGCTATTTCTTTGGCCCTCTCAGTTTTTACTTATTTAATCTTATTTCCTGATGCCACGCACATTCAACTTTGTGACAAAATTGAATCCAATTTTCCTTAGAAATGTGGGCCCGGAGAGATAGCACAGTGGCGTTTGCCTTGCAAGCAGCTGATCCAGGACCAAAGATGGTTGGTTCGAATCCCGGTGTCCCATATGGTCCCCCGTGCCTGCCAGGAGTTATTTCTGAGCAGACAGCCAGGAGTAACCCCTGAGCATCGCCGGGTGTGGCCCCAAAACCAAAAAAAAAAAAAAAGAAATAAGACAACCATGTCTATGAACCTACATCTAAGGCAAATTGGAAGGAAAGAAGGAAGGGGGAGGAAGGAAAGGAGAAAGAGGAAGGAAGGGAGAGAGGGAGGGAGGAGGGAAGAGAGGGAGTGAGGGAGAGAAAGAAAGGGAGGAAAAAAGAAAAAGAGGGAGAGAAGAAAAGAAGAAGAAGGGAAGGAAAAGGAGGAGGAAGAAGAAAAGAAGAAAGAAAAGAAGAAGAGAAGAAGAAGAAGAAGAAGAAGAAGAAGAAGAAGAAGAAGAAGAAGAAGAAGAAGAAGAAGAAGAAGAAGAAGAAGAAGAAGAAGAAGAAGTGTTTTTTTTTTCATTTTATATTTGAAGTTAGTCTTCTAATAATCTTCACTGGTCCTTTCACTGATTCTAATATATTAGTCATTTCTTATAAACTCCAATTCAACAACAATTTTGTTTTAGGGATATGAGGAGACTTCTGGAGCTTCTTAGACTTTCTTAGCCATTTACTTGAAGGAGACAGACCCACCAAACCACTGATCAACAGTTCAGGCTAGTAAACAACTACACAGTAACCACACCTTTCCTGAGCTGGTCACCAACTCAAGGAATAACCTGGCAGCAATAAATACTAAATGACAGAGGACCTGGTGCTACTGAGATACTGAAAAGACTCAACACATAAACTACAAGGGAACCTGAAACTGCATAAAGATGACTAAAATGGCATTTGGGATAAAGTTTCAGGTGAGCTTGTGTATGTTAGTCCCAGCTGCCACATGCACTGAAAAATTACTTTGAGCAGTATAGACATGCTCAATGTGTCTATAATTCACTCTCAGCAGCAATGTAGTGTTCCCCTCATCAGTGGCAGTCTGTCAAGATCAAGTATATGATGCTTTAACTCTTTGCTGAAGCCTTACAGAAATAAAAACCTAAAGCAGATGTTGAATATGGCAAATCAAATCGCCCTCTTTCTTCACTATTCCTATCACTATTTAGGTTTTTTCTTTTTTTAATATATTTTTTATTTAAACACCTTGATTATACATGATTTTGTTTGGGTTTCAGTCTGTAAAGAACACCACCCATCACCAGTGCAACATTCCCATCACCAATGTCCCAAGTCTCCCTGCTCCCCACCCAACCCCCGCCTGTAGTCTAGACAGACTTTCTATTTCCTTCATACATTCTCATTATTAGGATAGTTCAACATGTAGTTATTTCTCTAACAAAACTCATCACTGTTTCTGGTGAGCTTCATGAGGTGAGCTGTAACTTCCAGCCCTTCTCTCTTTTGTGTATTTTTCTTAAAACCCATAGATGAGTGAGACCATTCTGTGTTTTTCTCTCTTTCTCTCTGACATTTCACTCAGCATAATAGATTCCATGTACATCCATGTATAGGTAAATTTCATGACTTCATCTCTCCTGACAGCTGCATAATATTCCATTCTGTATATGTACCAGTTTCTTTAGCCATTTATCTGTTGAAGGGTATCTTGATTGTTTCCAGAATCTTGCTATGGTAAATAGTGCTGCAATGAATATAGGTGTAAGGAAGGGATTTTTGTATTGTATTTTTGTGTTCCTAGGGTATATTCCTAGGAGTGGTATGGCTGGATCGTATGGGAGCTCGATTTCCAGTTTTTGGAGGAATCTCCATACCGCTTTCCATAAAGGTTGAACTAGACGGCATTCCCACCAGCAGTGGATAAGAGTTCCTTTCTCTCCACACAGGTTTTTTCTTCATACTTACTTAGGGGTTTCTTCTCCTTACTATTCAAAGAATATATTTTAAAAGCAAGTTTAGCTAAAAAAGTTTTTGCAAGATGGAATCAGTATTGAGGGTAAGAAGCTTGCCTTGCACATGGCCAGTTAGGTCATGGTCAGTACCTGGTGCCTTGAATACCACCAGGAGAGATACTTGAGAAAAAAGTCAGGAAGAAGGAAACCATGAATACTCCCAGGTATGTATCAAAACTAAAAGAAAAAAATATTTATGCTAAACTACAAATAGTGGTTATCTGTTCTAAGACACTTTCAATTTTGCTACACATTTAAATTATTTTATATATATTTTATTATATATTTTATATATTTATATATAATATGTATTATATATAACTTATATAACATCTAATTTATATATAATATTTATATATTTTATTATATATATATTGCTTTGGGCCACACCCTGTGATGCTCAGGATTACTCCTGCCTTTGTGCTCAGCTCCTGGCTCAAGGGACCGTATGGGACACTGGGGGATCAAACCGCAGTTCATCCTAAGTTAGACGCATGCAAGGCAAAAGCCCTACCGCTGTGCTATCGTTCCGGTCCCTTTATTTTATATTTTTGAAGAAATGATTGGAAAGAAAATCATTTTCTAAGATGTGGTAATTAAAACACATCTCAGTTAGAGGCTGGAGCAATGGCACAAGTGATAAGGCATCTAGAACCGACCATGGTTCAATTCCTCTGGCATCCTATATGGTTCCCCAAGCCAGGAGCAATTTATGAATGCATAGCCAAGTGTAACCCCTGAGCATCACCGAGTGTGGCTCAAAAACCAAAAAAAAAAAAAAAAAAAAAAAAGATTTTATCAGTTAATTTTTTCATGTAAAAGTAAAAGGTGATATTTTTGACTCTGGGAGGCATTGTCTTTTCCCCCACTTCATCTTGGGTATAGCTGAATTCATTTTTCCTTGCTCAATCCTTGCAAACCCTATCATATTATTCTCATTTCTTTGAACTAAGACCTCTGCTCTCTTGAAAGCTGTATCAATGGCACATTTCATCATACTATGGTCAGAAATACAATCTAATTAAACTGTTTTATCTGCTTCTCCAGAGTACACATTGGGTTTTTCCAAGTACACCTTCATACTAACTCAAATACAAGGGAATTTGTTAACTTGATTGGATCCAAAAGGTTAAAGTCAACGTTCAGATCTCTTGTTATTGTGTTAATGACTCTACATAACCCATTTTCCTTGCACGTTTGTTAAAGCTTCATTTCTGTCAGACTATAACCTATAAAAATATTTGAATTTTCCATAATGAATGTCAGAAGTAGACTTTAACAAACATTCAATAACTGGTTACTGATGTACACTTTATAACACATATGTAGTAGCTTTAGAATTTATGATTTAATATATACTACAGACTACTGGGAAGCTGATATAACAAGAACATGCTGTATTACAATAGACATAAGATTTGTACTTTGAACTCTTTTTTACCTTTTTCGTTTTTTGTGTCACACCCAGTGGTGTAACTCATGGGTTACTCCTGGCTCTGCACTAAGAAATTACTCCTGGCAGGCTCGGGGGTCCACATAGGATGCCAGGGATTAAATTCCGGTCAGCCTTGTGCAAGGCAAACACCCTACCTGCTGTGCTATTGCTCCATCCCCTGTGTATTGAATTTTTTTTAAGTTTTAAATTTATGAATTCCACATGGGGTGGGGGGGGAAAGGTTGCTGGGGATTAAATCTAGGTCTCCTACATGCAAGGTACTAACCACTGAGCTGTTTTATTGACCCTTTTAAATCTATTTTTAAATGGTTTTATGGTTTGGGGCTACACCCAGCTGTGCTCTTGGTTCTGCTCGCAAATCACTCTGGGTGAGGTTCAGGAAATCATATGGGGTGTTGAGGATAGAACCAAGGTTTATTGCATGTAAAGCAAGGGCCCATCCTCTCTGGCCCTTAAATCTAAAGATAGAAATACTTTTTCAAGTGAGTCAACGGCGTTACATGACAACAATCCAAAGATTTGTCAGCTTTTCAAGATGAATAATTTCCTAAAATTTTCTATTTTAGAGAAGTCTAAAATATGTTCTTAACTGCTTATTTCAGATAACTATTTATAGGAGGTGATTTGATTAGGCAAATTAAACATTCATAAAGAGTTTCTCTCAATAATTTTCTTTTGGAATTGATTGATTCAAGATACCACAGATACACACCTGTCCATTTTAAGATGATTTTTCTTTTTGGGAGGAGTGTGGTGGGAGCTTATACCCACAGTACTCAGGGATCACTCCTGTCAGTCATCAAGGATTGAACTTGGAGCAGGTCACAAACAAGTCAAGTGTCCAGCCCTTAGTTAATTTCTTTTAAAGCAGAAATCAGTGCACTTGCAAATGGTAGTCAGAACATAAAAAATGCCATGCTATTTTCTGCAGCAAAGCTTATGTATTATAATTATCTACTATATATAACTTTTGAAGAATTATAAAAATGAAGCTTTGACTATGATATGTATGTGTGTATAGGTGAGGGTATGTCAATAAGTCAGCATTGATTAAGCCTTAATTTATTCAGGCTGATAGTAATGCCAGAAACATCTCTACGTTATAACCAGAATTTCTGTTTCTTTACTTTAAGATAGTAAGTAAGAATAGTATAGAAATGTAGTTGAAACAAACATGCCCTTGGGCTTTGCTAAAAGGGAGTTCAAACTTTGACTATCACCTCAGTTTTATAATCTGAGAAAGTCTTTATTATTTGTTTGTTTTGCTTTTCTGTTTTGGAGCCACACTCAGTGGTGCTCAGAGATTACTCCTGGTAGGCTTGGGGGACCATATGAGAAGCTGGGGATCGAGTCCGGGTGCCACATGCAAGTCAAATGCTCTACCCACTATACTATCTCTCCAGCCCAGAAAAATCTATTTTTAGTAGTATCACCTACTCTCAGAAGGTTGTCATGATTATATAGGACACAGAGATATAATTTACATTATTTATATGTAAAATGGATAGTAAGTATAAAATGCCTAATATGATAGTAAAATTTGTAGTTAGGGGACCAGAGAGATAATACATGAAGTAAGATACTTGCATAGCTGTGTCTGAACCCAGTTCAATGCCCAGCATTACACATGATTCCCCTAAAAACAACAGAGGTGCTTCCAAAAAACATCAAGAAATAATTTATGAATATCACTGTTTGGTCCTCAAACAAATATAAATAAATAGAAAAAATATAGTTACATCTCCTTCTTCTTCTACTTTAATATTTTATTTTTCAATTCTGAAAGAAAAACATATCCAAGTCCTTGTGATAAATTGCTGGTCATTTAACACGGTGGATGTTTTTGTAAAAATCTTACAGGAGAGAAATATCTTTATTTGGACTATTTAAGATATTTCTCAAAGAAAAATACTATTGTTCATTATGGTATTTTGAATTCTTCTTTATAGAAGAATCTAGATTTCCAGAATGTCCCATAAAAAGGCCCCCCCAAAAGAGTAGAAATCATTAGTTTCAGAAATTTTGCAAATTAAAATCATGATTCTGAATTAATATAAGACCTAGATATTTCTCTCAAAAACTGAATAATACGATACCTACACAGTGCTGAGGTTGAAACATGAAAACCTTATTATTTGCAAAGATGTAGTTCTTTGCATCCTGTCACACAAGATGAATATCCTTCCAAAAATAAAATTCCCAATGGAAACATTTTAAAATAGAGAATGAATTTTTAAAAATCCATTAAGTTAAACTTAATCACATTAAAAGTAATATGTCTTATTTTATGACCATATAATTTTCTTTGGGAAAACAATAACAAATTATATTTGGAATAGTTCTTTGTGTTTGTTTTGTTTTCTTAAGCAGAGGCCTAAAGCTCATTTTCTTACATGATTTATTTATTTAAATCTATGGTTTCAGAAGTTGAAGTACCTCTTTTCAAAGGAGAAGAGTTTGTGAGCTTTATGATTATGCCCTATTTGTTTCCATATTCTCTATAGTTTATTTATTTATTTATTATTATTATTTTTTTTTTAGGGGGGGATGTTGCGGGAAGGGACACACCTGGCAGTGCTCAGATGTTCCTCCTGGCTCTGCACTCAGAAATCATTCCTGTCTTAGGGAACCATAAGGGAACCCAGGTTCACTTGCAAGGCAAGCACCCTATGCATTGTACTATCCTCCAGTCCCTCCCTATAGTTTCTGATAGAGCGCTTTTCACAAGTGTATGTACTTAATTATTTCTTACTTATATTTTTTTTATTGGTGACTGGGATTGAGCCCCAAACTTTAAACATACAGACAAGTGCTCCACTACTGAGCTATATTCATGGCCCCAAAAGTACATGTAGTTAAGAGATATTTTAAAAAATCCATCTCAATATATTTAGCACAAGTCGAAACTAAAATGTGAGACAGGATATGACCTTAGAGATTATCCAGTTAGTCACATGAATATTCACGCTAGAAGTGAAAGTATCTCACACAGTTAGTGCAAGACTCAGGAATAATGGAGGCTTACTATTACATATCCAGTATCTATACAGATTTTTACAAGTTCTCTAAACAAACTATAAGCCAACAGTGGTTTGATGGAGGTACTTTAAACTGAACTGTTTAGCTGAGTCATTAAAGACTTGTCCCTGGGTTACTCACCTTCAGTATTTGAAATGGGGGCACTGTCACATTTGCTTTCACACTGTTGCATTGATGGAGGCCGAACAGTTTCAGGACAGTCATTAGATGCCTGCCCAGTGTAGGAGAGACATTGCACAGTCCGCATTTGTTGTCCAAGGCCACATTGAGCAGAACACTAAACCCCAAAACACAGAAACAATTATTTTTAAGAGGTAAAAATATACAATGCCCATAGTCATACAGCTAGGTTAGTCTGACCATATCTATGTCTTTGTTACATTATCTTTTGAGACTATCTTTTGAGACTAACAGTTTTTCTTGGTCAGATTGTCTTTATTAACTCATTTTACTATAGACAGAATAGGTTTGGAAACTCATGGATTATGTTATTTTCCTAGACAATGGAAGCTAGAGAGATCCTAGCTAACAACTGATCAAGATCTCGCAGATGATTGTTCTAACAGTTCTAAGTGGGGATGGTAAACACTACCAGAAATATGATAAGAACATAATGGTGAAATATAATAATCAAAGATTATTATCACTATAATAAATTATTATCGATTATTGACAGTGATGTTGTTTCCTACTTAAGGACATGCAGACAATCTGATGGTCACTACAGTATTATATATACACATGATCAGAATATTAAATCAATAGGAAAAGTTTCCATGGGGCTTGGTGAAGAGGTTGTTATTTTTGTCTTAACAACAAGATATTTATTTTGCTTAAATAAATACCTTGAGTTTTCATGGGACTGCCAGCACACAAATCATAAGAACTCATTTTGAGCTGCTGGGGATTCTGTAACTTTAGGGGTATTTAAATTTAGCATCACATGGTGATACTCTAGACTTACTCCTGGCTCTGTGCTAAGGAATCACTCCTGGTGGGTTCAGGGGTGCCAGGAATTGAACTTGGGTTAGCCACATACAAGGTAAACATTCTATCTGTTATACTATCACTCCAGCTCGGATACAGAAACTTCAGAATTAAAGTTATTCTTAGTGGCTTGTTTAGCTGGGAGTGATAAGCTGTCCAGTCAGAGAATAAAACTGAAACACGTCTTTGGTCCTGTCAACCAGAATACCAGAAGCCTGTGAGGTTTGTGAGGAAAATGAAAAGCAGTTACCTGAAGCCAAAAATGGCAATGGTGATGTTCACTAGGTAAACAAACGGAGGCCCTATTTGATTTCTTTCCATTCTTATCCTTCATTTATTGGGACTAAGCAAAGAGCATATATATTTATTTGCCTTTCTGGAGACTTGAAAAATCATTACCTTCTTCCAACTCTAACAAAAGAGGTGTAGAAAACTACTAAATAAGTAAGTACTTTTTAAAACGCTAATCATAAAAAGTTTTTATTTATTTATTTTGGGTATGGGCCACACCCAGCAGTGCTGAGTTTATTCCTGGCTCTGTGCTTAGGGAACACTCCTGGTGAACTCAGCGGACCATAGTGGGAGCCAGGGATGGATCCCAGGTCTGTTGCATGCAAGGCAAACACCTTACTTGCTGTACTATCACTCTGACCCCTGAAATGTCATTTTTTTAATTCCAATTTTAATAAGGAATGACAGGCTTACTACTGATATATTTACATCTTATTGAGTCTCAGATATTTTCAAAGGACTCACTACAAGATTAATTATAATACCACAGAAAGGGTCTTAATTACAGAAATGTTCTTTCTGTAAATTTTATTTTATTTTTATTTTTTGCTTTTTGGGCCACACCCGGTGATGCTCAGGGTTATTCCTGGCTATGTGCTCAGAAATCGCTCCTGGCTTGGGGGACCATATGGGACGCCGGGGGATCATACCGCATGTGGTCCATCCTAAGCTAGCGCAGAGAAGTCGCCTTAATGTTGGGCTCTGATGAGCCAAGGTTTTAGGGAGAATACAGGTTTGGGAGAGACGACTGTGGCTCTATGGCCACAGATACTCTGTAGGGCCACCCAGATTATCTACATTTCTGTGTCATTTTAATCATCTCCGGAGTCCTTCAGAATCTCAAGTATTTCAAGGTGTTGAAAGAACCTACAGACCAGCTAGCTGCCTTACCTGTCCCCAGTCTCCAGTCACCCAGCGAGGAGGAGGACAGCGGCCCAGACTGCAGCGCATGCGGACAGGGGGCTTGCTCTCCTCTGGACACTGAGCAGCTGGGAAAGTTTTAGAAAGATCACTGCTCTTGCACAGAACAATTCGATGCTTGAATCCAGGACCACACTTGGGAGTGCACTGGAAGTAAAACAAATACTAATAAATAAAAACAGTCTGAAGGGTGAAACATTTGAGAAGTCTTTTTTAAAGTAAGTATGTGTTTGAATCTATATACTGCATACACACTTTATTCTAGGAAGCCTCACAGAAAGGAACATTCCTTACGTGTTGTTTTTTAAAGTACTTTTTATCTTCTTCCCTACGGTCTTCAAGAGCTAAATTTTTTTTTTATTGTGAGTAGATTTATTCCAACCCATCCTTTACCACAGTCATCTGTGATAAGATTTGTCCTTATCTTGCTGGGTGTAGGGTGTAGTCTTAAAAGATATCTTAATGTTAGCAAACCACAAGACGTGTCTTTGTAAAGCAAGAAGTTAATTAGATGTATATTGTTATACAATAGTAGCTAAGAGTACATAGTCACTGGTGAGAACTTATTATATAGAATATTATGGACTTTTTCCATTCATCGGTTAAAAATAATGCTTTGAATGTACTTGAGTTAACTTGTCAATTCCTACTATGTCATAGAGCCTCTTAATTGACCTCTCAGGTTATGGAATACTATTCCTAGAATTATCTATTTAAGCATGGTGGCTAAATAAAGCTCTCCAGCAATGTCCCTTGCTCTTCCTTAAAGTCTGTAATTCCTCCCAGTCAGGTGAAAACCATATTAACCACTGTTTTTGGTTTTTTTTTTTTTAATATGAAACGCTTCACAAATTTGCGTGTCATCCTTGCGCAGGAGCCATGCTAATCTTCTCTGTATAGTTCCAATTTTAGTATATGTGCTGCCGAAACGAGCACAACCACTGTTTTTTAAAGTCCTGTTTCTATACCTTTTATTGAAAAAAAAAACAAACAAAAACGAACACCTAAAAACATTTTAGGATCTTCTATATAAACTACATCAGACTAGTGGGATAGGAAGGAGCAGCAAGCATAAAAATGTGTGTAAGGGGGATAGACAATATATAAATTCTGTGTCCTTAATCCTCATTTGTCTCTTTTATAATTATGCAAGTACATGTGTGTTTTATCACTTCTTGACAGTCAGTATACTCCTTAAATTATTTCATTTGTTTTATCTTTGTTTGGGGTTATACCTAACAGTGCTCAGGGCTTATTCCTGGCTTTCATCAGAAGGCTTTGAGTATGATTTCAGTCTCCTTCCCTCTACATACACACATCCACATTCATGTGTCCATTTACTCTAATAAATATAAAAGAATATATCTGAAAAAATTATTTTCATTCACTATCAGGTAAATCAAGACTAATTACAGGATTAGAGGTACTTTATTGAACACTTTACTGAGTGGCTTTGCCAGAGGAAATTATCGAGCTGCTACATATTAAAGAAAAGAAAATTAGGAATCTTTTTTCATGTGGAAACTCAAGGATTGCATGAATACTTCATCACACTGACAGTCAAAGCAGAATTTATTTCCTCTAATTGAGCAGAAGTTTTCTTAAAATGCATTCTAAATAGGATAACTTCTAGTTCTTTCCAAGATGACTCCAAAGGAGGCTTTTAGTTTGGAACTTGGAGATCAAGAGAGATTCCTGATCACAATTCTCCTTTTCACAGCCAAATTAACATGCTTATTTCCAGCTGCTGTCTCACTCTTCACATATAATTAATCACAGATTCAATTAAGCCAACCCCTATGCCTCTCTCAGATCTGTTGCTCTCTGTCTTCACTGCCATGAACCTCACTTTAGAAAATAGCATTTCCTATGTTTGGTATTGCAATGACTTTCTAACAGGCCTTCTTGTCTTTGCTCGTAGCTCATCCTATCTGCTCTTTCTAAAGTATAAATCCAATTAGATTGCTTTGTGATTAAAAAAGAAAAGTCCTTCTATGGCTTACTGCCATCTCAAGACTAACATTTAAACTTTTTTACAAGTGCTTACTGTACTCCAATAGGAAGACTTTGCCTATGTCACATAAAATACTTTGCAATATTCCCTTGGGCTAGTCTGGTATTAAACTAGTGCTGCTGCTGATGCTACCATGGCTCTCTCTAATAAACCATATATACTTAGGTTTGTGCTAAGTGTTCTAATTTACAGTCATAATAAAAATTCTGTGTAATAACTATCATTTTTTATTTCCAAATGAATACACCTCAAGTAAACGGCCAGTAGAATCAGCAGCTATGAAATGGTAGGCCTGATGCTAAGGCCTATTGAGTGTTTCCTGGATATTAGATAGCTCTATCACTTTATATTTCAAGAAACCAAGACATGCAAACATGATCTCTGTCTCTACATTCTGTTGAAGAATGAAGCCCTGGTTTCTCTCTTAAGCAGACTTCATTTGTGTCTGGGTCTCTTATCATTATATCAAATTTCCTCCATATTTCATCATGTTAGAAGTCAAAATCTTACAGAACTGTCACCTTTGAATGTTAATAATATAGTGGATAATAATGCTATTACTGTTTTTCTTTCCAGTAGAGCTTTACAGTTTATACCTTCATCAAAATTCAGTAGAGTGATAAAGTTGGAACTAAATCCTAAAATGCATAATTTAGCTTTTTGTGTCAACAGAAACAAATTTATGAGATTACATAAGCAGTGTTAATTATTATAAAATCAATTGAGATAAATTATGAGAGAATAGAAGGGTTCTTCAGACTTTAGAGAAATAGGCAGAAACACTTTATAGGAAATTCAAGTTGAATTTTGAGTTACAATTAGCATTTCATATTGGGAAGATTTATTAAAAAATGCATTTGTGTCACTACCTACCACACTTCACATTTTAAAAGCATGCATATGTATTTAAAGCATGGGACACAAGTCTCTTGCTTATGCTAATATCTTTTTCCAGTAGCAAGAATCCCCCATTATTTGAAGACTGTAGTAATATCTAGCAGTCTTTCCTAAGAGTCTATGCCAATATTCTGCTTGCAATTAAGAGGGGCAGACAATGCAAGGATAGACGATTCATTCATCTGTATATGTGAAGTCCCCATGAAAACAAGACAAAACCAAATAAATAAGATTGATAATAGGGGAAAGAATAAAAACACAAGGCAACATTCAGATTTATTTTAGGTCAAATGATCTATGCTATTGCCTGTCATAATCTACCTAATCCTCAGGAAAACCTCAGAAAAAACTCATTTCACATTCATTTCATAGGTGGGCAAGTGGAACACTGAAAAATACTGATGAATTTCCCATGTCAGGTTCCTACTGGAATAAAGCTCTAAAAAATAAACACACAAAGACATGTGGAATGATGTTCTGTTATATGCAAAGCTGAACACTTTCTGAAGTAAGAAGTCATATTTTAAATATCTACAGCCAAAATTCCACTAAATAAGCTAAGCATATTTATTCTTATCCTACTGGATACAGGGAAATTATCAAGAAAGTTATTCTGCCATATTTGAGTCAATGGATACAACAGCTCTGAGCCTCTCAAATTTGACCACAAACATCATATGTCTGTAGACAAAATTTCAATTATAGTCTTAGCAAATACTGCATTTTTAAAGGATAATAAAATTAAATGTCTAAAAAATTTTTGTAAAAATTAATAAAGTCTTGGGGATGCCACTTAAGACAACTTTACTCTAAGTGGAACTTTATCCTGCAAATTCTTCTGACCTTACATCAGATATGTTCAAGCAGAGATGGCTCTCAGCTTATTTTTATTTTTACTTCTCTCTGCTTTATTTAGTTACATTCATCTTTGCCTCTTTTTAGCCTTCTGATAAACAAATGTTTGTCTATCTGACAGCCTTATTTTTATTTAGCTATCTAAAATAAATAAATAAATAAATTCCAGAAAAGCAAGAGATAGCCATGATTGTGCACACAATTACTGGAATGTTAATGTTTATGTATGTTTTAGGACATTCTACAGTGGCAATCTCTGGTCTATCCTTATATGAAGGGTATATATTTTGCACTGCCTTTATGTAATAAAATTGATTAATAATAATTGGAAACTGAGTATTTAGGTCAGTAATCATTTTTTAAAAGATTGAAATTAATTTATAATTTTTGTTAGTTTTGTTTGGGGTTCACATTTGGCAGTGTTCAGGGCTTATTCCTGACTTTGGATTCAGAATCATTCCTGGCAGGGCATGGGGGACTTATAAAGTGCCAAAGATTGAAACTGGGCTGGTCATATACAAGGCAGGTGCCCTACCCCATAATACAACTGTTATAAATATTAAAATTCATTCATTCATTCTCATAATCAACCATGAGATAGCTGGGAGAAGAAAAATTATTCATTAGTAACATTATTCTCAGTATTGCAGGGAAATATTTATTCTTTCTCTTTAATATATGCCAGAATTCATAATTATTTAAAAATCTAACCTAATCATTTGTTTTTTGTTTCCTTCTCAATGAAAAGAGGTGATTTTTATAAGACACAGATAGGCTTTAGCACAATGTTATATGATCAAAAAAGAAAAAACACATTTTCAGATAAAAAGCATTTGAAATCATGCTAGGGAAAATAACTTGTAAAGGACAGCAATACTTATGCTTAGGATTAGATTGAGTTCTTTTTGAAGGGGGATTTAATTTCCTTAGTTATCAAGCTAGAACCAAGAAAAAAAACAAGTAAAGTTATGATGTAAAAACAAAGCCCATTTATCTGCAGGTAGATCCACTGATCTCAATTTATCTTAAGTAAAGAAATCTAAATGTAAGTCCTATAAAACAAATTGAGCATGAAGTTAAGTCTTCTACTTGTTCCCCCAGAATGGCAAGAAACAAATCTTTGAGAATGGGCACTCTGTGGGAGTCAAAGTAATGTTGTAGATATAGCAAAAAACTGGGCCGGGGATTTCATCCCCAGCATGTAGCAATACTTTCAATAGTTATATGCCAAGTCTGGTGCAAAAACTGAAAACCTATTTAAATCTAACGTAGCTTGACTGATCTAAAAAATGAGGCAAGATTATAGGAAATGCAGAAGTCATGGCTCCTTTAGTCACACAAAAGGTGGCCCAAGCAGTGTTTTCCATCCAGGTAATTTGGTTCCTTTTCTCCCTTATAAATATGGGGTGGGTGGGTTTAACAGATGGGAGGAAAAATGAGTTCCTGGCATTGGAACAATAGACATTTCATAGGAAAGCAGCAGCAAAGGGAAAAATAAAATGGTCAAAGGGTCAATTCCTCTACACACAGCATGTTTTCACCAATTGAACCTCACCCTTGTGATCAGCAGAGCTCAGACAACTTAGAATTAGAAGTCAGGAGGGAGTAGCAAGAGCAAGCGAAGCTTTTATGAGTATCTGAAAGAGCACTGTGTGAGGTATTTGCAAACAATAACTGAAAGAGATAGAATGGTGTCTACTCTTAAGTTGAACCTTTCACTTACTTTGCACTAGTGAAAAGTACTGTCCTATGGAAGAGCAGACCCCTTTTTTCACTTTGTTCAGAAACCAATGTTCAGAAATGAATGCCACTTAAGACTATTTACTTTTAAATCATTGAGGGAAGATTTTATATCCAAGTAGCCAAGGAAATGAAAAGATTATAGTATACCTCCTCCTTTGAAACATTTCACCAGAATCTTGAGACAGTTAAGACAGCATATCTTGACCCATGATAACTACAAAACAATATTCCTGCATTGACTATGAAAATAGCAATTTTTAAATTTGATTTTATATTGTTTGGGGCCTCAGAGCTAAGTTCTCAGGCCTTTGCACTCAAGAATCTTTTATGGCAGGAACCACTTGGGATTCTGAAGATTTAATCTAAATTGGAATTCAACATGCAAGACAAGCACCCAACTTGCTGTACTATTCTCCAGCCCCCAAATATAATGCTTTGTTTGGGATTGACTGGCCCTACATGTGCATGTCACAACATTGTACCACCTCTTCCCTCTATGCTTTGGCTTGAATGTCTTGAAGAAGAGCAGGTAAATTATTGAAAGGCCCTTTGGTTAACCAATGGTTAACTTTAGGCAGCTTCCCAGAGTGCTGTAAAGCCTCTTAGAGACATCTGAGCAAGTCACATCTAATAGTGGATAGGTAGGATTCGAAAATAAATTTAAGAGTAGAGTAACTACAGTCTACATAAGATTGTATTTAAAAAACACCCTTCAAAAAATAAATAAATAAAAGAAAGACGATTTCCCAAGGGGAAAAAAAAACACCCTTCAAATGATAATTGGAATGAAAACATAACAATATGTGCAACCTGTTTCTCAGTGATATTTGGTTGTTTTGTTTGTTTGTTTAGTTTTTGGTTTTTGGGTCATACCTGGCAGCACTCAGGGGTTACTCCTGGCTCTAGGCTCAGAAATCACTCAGGGGACCATATGGGGTTCCAGGATTTGAACCACTGTCCTTCTGCATCTAAAGCAAATGCCTTACCACTGTGCTATCTCTCTGGCCTTATATTTGGTTGTTTTATGGTTAAAAATAGTGACACAAAAAATGTAGGTCAAGAGACCACTGTGATGAGTCTGCATGTGAAGAGGCTTTAGTGTTTTGTGATGGGCAGCTGATGCTTACTAACTTGTGCATTTTTCTCCACTTTCTGTAAAAGGTTAATGGTATGCAGAATTCTATATCATGCCTTCTTGTTATTTATCTCTACTTCATTCAATCTCAATGCTGTTTAATCTTTAAAACAAACTTTTCCCACCTAATTTTCACCACACAATCTTTGTATTTCTGTTCAGTATTTCCCTGAAATACTAAAAAGGAATACTTTCTCTAGCTTCCTTCCAATTTTCCCTACTTTAAATCTTACAACCCTCAACATTTAGTTTAAATTACCTGCCTCTGCATCAACTCTAAAATCTCTAATCCTACTCCAGGCCATTTTGACCTTTAGCTAAGAACTTCCTTCCACCCCATCACTATATTAAAAACTATCCTTATTCTCTAGTTTCCCAAATAGTTATTTTCCCAATCTCCTAGTAGTCTTTTGTATCCTAGAAGATATTCCATAGTACCTTCGAGAGTATTGTTATGCTTAATAAAACCTATAACTTTAAAGCTCTTATAGCTACTCATTAGATTTCCCTGTTACAGTTTTCCAATAACACATTTGTTCTCATTATCAGTGATTATTGATGTGCTTAAATTTTTAATATGCACAACTTTGAAACATACATTTCTTGTCAATGAATTTAGTCTTTTGAATGAAATTAGGGGGCAGTCAACTAGATGAACAGAAGAGTTCATGCTGTTTTCCATAACTATTGAATGAATACTTCCATGAATATTTTTACATTTGATTGAAATGCAAATAAAAATTGGGTAGGGACAATATAGTTCTGAAGCTAGACTATTACCAGAAAAGTTGAAAAAACACTCCCAATTCCTGCCAAAGATTTCATGAATAATGGCAAATGGTCAGATTCTCCATTTCAATATACCGTCTTAAACACATACTCTTATTTTGCCCTGTACTTCTAGCAAAATAAGGCCCTCAACTTGTAAGATTGATGGGAGAGTTATATTCAGAGGTTACTGAAAAACAATGTTCATAATTGGAGGGACAAACTTATGAAGTCTATGGGAAATACCCAAAGGAAATTCATCAAACAGGAAATGCATCCATTTTACTAACTTCAGAAAATTGTCTTTCATATATAGTCAGGTACACCTCTTTTTCACATTTACCACCACTACTATGTAAGCATCAGGCTCTATGGGAAATGTGGAGAGTTTTATGATGTATATATGTGTATGCCTTATGGAAACTGAGGAATGAAGCATTAAATTGAACCACCTACCCATTTTTCATTAGACCATATTCTTTTCCAAAAGCCTCTGGATTTTATTGGGTTAAAATTATTATCTTAGCTAAGTTACCTTCACCGATCATGTAAAGAAAGATAATGATAAAATTTGGTTTGATTCTGCTGTTATAAGGCTCAACTTCATGCTTCTTCCTCAGATGCAATAGAATTAAATATATATGTATAATAAGTGACACTAAATAGATAAGATTTGTGCCTAAGAATTAAGTAGCTAGATTTGGAAAAATAGATATAACAAATCACTAATTCTGAGTCTCTGATGCTACCCAAGAATATCTTGAGTTGAAAAATGCATGATGGGGCCAGAGAGATAGCACAGCGGCGTTTGCCTTGCAAGCAGCCGATCCAGGACCTAAGGTGGTTGGTTCGAATCCTGGCATCCCATATGGTCCCCAGTGCCTGCCAGGGGCTATTTCTGAGCAGATAGCCAGGAGTAACCCATGAGCACCTCCAGGTGTGGCCCAAAAACCAAAAAACAAAACAAAACAACAACAACAACAAAACAAAAACTAAAAAAACACATGCTATGCACATTCACTGTTATACTTGTTAATATCATTTTAAGATCATTTTAAGTCAAACTGATGACTAGAGTTTTTCAGTTTTCTTGACTACCATAATCCCATACCTCCCCATACCCTCTTATTTCTTGACAAGCAAAATACAATATAACATGGCCCAATTCACTGTCATGCAGTCCTTACTTGTTGGGTTCTAAGATGCTCACATGCTCAGGTGTCCTTAATATTAAATGCTTTGGTATTGATAGTTAAGACATCTCAAAACATATAGCCTCAGATTTCCTTACTTCTGACCAGTCCAGCGCCACCCACTGAGGTGGACATGACTGGTTGTTGCAGAGCTCGTTTTCAATAGGCCGGTGTGTTAAACAACCACTGTAGTCCAGTGTCTCCTCCTCAGATGGTCCGATCTTCCTGATGCAAAGCACTGCCCTGGAACGCATTCCACCATCACAGGTCTTGCTACACTCCAGCCAATCTCCAATGAACCACCTGCAGTAAGAAGAGTAAGAAACACAGATAAGCACTTCTTTAGAGGAGGTAACAAAGCCAAAGATTTATGGATGAGGAGAAGTACTTTTATTACCAGAATCTACCTTTTTTCTAGAAGGACTGGTGGATAAAACAAATGACAAATAGAAGTGATACCAAGAAAAAGATTATTCATTAGCAATAATCTTCGAAAGTTTAGTATATATTGGGAGGACAGAGAGATATTATAGCAGGTAGGGAATTTTCCAGGCACATGGCTGACCCAGACTTGATCCCCAATGCCCCATCTGGTCTGCTGAGTCCTGCTGGAAGTGTAGAGCTAAAAGTAAACCATCAGCACTGCTGGCTGTGGCCCCCCATAAAATAAAACAAAATAAAGAAGCATAAATTGATCCTGGCAAGCAGAATCCAGGTTCAAATGATGCAAATTGTATATTTTATACCACTTGATTCCTTCTGTTTAATTTCTAAAATGAGAATAAGGACTGTGAAAGTGCATTCCTTGAATCCTGAAAAAAAATTAATAAAAGGGAATGAATTTTGGGCTAAGAACATAACTTAAACAGTGAGAGCCCATACGTTGCATGTAGGATGACTAATTCAATCTCCAGTACCCTATAGTTCCTTATAATCACACTGGGTGTGATCTCTAAGTACTAAACCGGAGTAGCCAGTGAGCATCAGCAGATATGCCCCCAAACCAGAAGTAAATAAATTTAAAAAATAAGATGAAGATTAAGATTGCTATGAGGATTGTGTCAAGTCAAATATATGAATTTCCCAATCTGTGGTACTAAAGGTTTAACAATTAGTTTTCCATGGGAGGGAGTCCTGGTTTGCTACATATGCTATTTTTGTGCTAGAAAACCCTTACTATAACAAGTTTCAAGCATTACTTTGACACAATTGAATATGAACATATGAACTAAATATGAATATTATATGCTAATAAGAGCTTTCCAAGAATTGGTACTAGCTAGTCTCAGTACACCATTCCAATTCTAAGCAAAGTACTGATATATACCAAACACAAAATAGGAGTTATGTTTATAGTTCTGTCAAGGTAGTTTCTTCTACTCCTAAGAGTTTTGTGTAGAAAGCAAAAACAATAACAACAAAAGAACTACGGATTTGATTTGTTTTCTGATTCCCATCAAAGGAAAGTCTCAGAAATTCTATCCTAAAGACATAAAAATTTGTACAAAATAAAAAAGCTGCACCCAGATTTGGGAATCTGACTCATCTATATGCCTTGTGTATGAGAGGCCCAGGTCGGATTCCCAACATTTTGTGGTTTCTTGGAGCAAGATGGGGAACAGACACAACCAATAATGAATATCACTGAGTTATCTCACACAATTAAAAAGAATACAACTAGAATGTAGTTCTGAGTCAGCTTTGTGAAAACTTGAAGATTGTTTGCTTTGACACCTATACTCTTAAAAAGTGTCTACACAGCTAATGAGAGAAGAATTCCAAACATCTTAACATAATCTGTTATGCTCAGCCTATCTTAGATATGTGGCTATATCATTTTTTTCCCTTAAAGTCAATGAGGTTTAAATCTCTCCATTAATTGCCATTTCCAATGAATTTCATTTTTAATTGCCAAATAGTTTAATCTAGGTCACAAGCTTGAGATCACAGGAATGTATCCTTCAGTTCATGATCACAAACCACGCAATTACCCTAAATGGACATGCTCATTTTCAGGTGGAAGATGACTTCGAGAGAAAAATATAAAACTTTAACGAAAAATTTCTCAGGTTGGAAAATAGTGCAGGAGTTAATGTACTTGTCTTGAAAGATACCAATTGGGTTCAATCCCCAGCACCATTTTATAGTTCCCTGAGCACAACCAGGTATAATCCCTGAGCACAGAGCAAGGAGTAAGCCTTGAGCACTGCCTGGGCTGGCCCAACAATCAACACCATTAGTAACAACAACAAAAAATTTCTCATTATCCCTAAACTTAGCCCATTGTGCTTAATTCAATTCTGTTTGCAGTGCCAAGTATCAAACCTTGAGTCTCATACATTCAAGGCATGAGCATTGTACAAAAAACATTGGGCAGGGGAGGGCCATACCCAACGTGCTCAGATGTTACTCCTGACACTGTACCCAGGAATCTTTCCTGGTAGGCGTGGGGGTCTATAATCTATATAGGATGCCAGGGATCTAACTTGGGTCAGCTGCATGCAAAGCAAGCACCTTACCCACTGTACTATCTCTCCAGTCCATGTTGTGCAAGTTTTGTATGTGGAAAATACATTAGTAAAGTCAGAGAAGTAGAATCCTAAATTTGAGCCTACATTTAGCTAAATAACCACAATGATCTTTGTTCATAATTATTGGTATTATCTTTAGTTATGATGGAGAAAGCAGCATTTAGAATTATTGTTAAAAAACAAAAACAAAATAACCTAAACTAATTTTTCTAACTTAAAATTTATATTGTCAACACATATGAATTTTTTAACCTAGGTTCGTTTACAGAATGGTAAATTTAAAAAAATATGACACTAACATTTTTCTGTCATTTTCCAAAGGAGATTTAAAGTGATTTTCATAGTTTTTCCATTTTTGCTTCCCACAAATGAACATGATCCCAAGCTGTTAGTGCCATTTTTGGTAAAGAGGAAAATGTGTTCTGAGACTAATAACTTGTAAGCCAGTCACAGTGGAACTCTGATTCAATTCGCAATAGTGATTCCATCATGAAGATTAGGGGATAAAACAGAAATGTGTATAACTTAGCCACAAAAGTTCAGTCATACCACTTCCAGCCATGATCTCATTAGATCTTATAATATAAGAGGGAAAAAGACCTTCAAATTAAACTCAGAAGCTCAGGAAAAGCAGTGATTTGGTAGATGTTACTATTTGTCTCAGGAAACCTGTCACTCCTGCTTATTTTAATTCTTTGTCTTCTTTCATTGTTAACCATCTTAGTCTAGATGGATTGCTTGGGCATTTCAGTTGAAATATATGAAAGTTTAAAGTATTAACCATCCTCCAATTTATATTCTGATGTGAACTCTGATTTCTAGCTTCTTAGTCAGTTCCTGTTACATATTTATTGCTCATCAAATTACCCCTTCCCAGATTTCTCCAGAGGATTAAATCATACTCTAATTAATGAGATAGTTTTACCATTTTACTACTGCAGCCATTTATCTCAGTTTTCTCCTCCACTCTAGTTTGGAGTATACCACTTTCTACACCTTTACTCCCTAAATACTTGCATCTCTGGGTGACATTTCCTTGATTTCTCTTTATCTTTTATCCTTATATAAATCTGGTGGTGAAAATATGAACATAAAAATTTTCTCATAGAATAGCAACTGTTGAATCATATGGTCTAAATAATGGCAGAGCAGAACTTCTATTTGCCAGAATGGGAGGCAGAATTCCTCTTTTCTAGTGATGTCCCAACAGCCTCCACAGCCAAACTGCACCATATAAATGGACACACACCATAGTTACTGACCTTTTGCTTGCTACTCAAACACAAGGAAGATCTACTCAACAAATTACATTCTATTAACAGTTATTTTTCATTACCAAAAAGAGAGCAATCGTATCTAAACCCTTACATCTTTTGGGGAGTATAACTACAAGGAATACGAGACAACTAAAAAAGTAAACACAAGAAGCCCATAAAGTTCAATGAGTGAAAATGATACACTGCCAATATAAATAACTACAGTAAATTATCAGATAATATCTTTAGTGTCATCATAATGAGTTTGCTCAATGAGCTTAAATAAATGATGGCATAGCCAGTCAGCAAGGCACAAGAAAGTTTGAGTTGAAATAATAAAATAACTACTACAATTAGAAATGATATATAAATAAAGAACATGGTAGATAATATTTCTAAAAACTCTATAGAAGCTCTGAATGGCAGTATAACAAAAATTGAATGTAATATCAGGAGTTCTGAGACAAAAAATAGAAAACCATTAGGGAATAGCAGAAGGTGAAAAGTAGTCTGAAAAGAAATGAACAATATACCAGAGAACTATGGGATGAGTTCAAGAGAAACAACATAAGAATCATCAGAGTCCCTGAAGAACTAGAAGGTAAATGTGAGGATGAAACAATAGTTAAAGAAACCAATCAGAATTTCCTAGAGTTGAGGAATACAGGCCTGTAGGGCTCAGTAAAAATAGACCCAACGAGGAGAACTCCAAGTCACATTATACCAATGACAAAATGCAGATAGAGACAGAATATTGAAAGCAGCAAGATTAAGAAAAGGGCTGGGGACTTACATACAAAGGAGATCTCACAAAGAGATCTCTCAGTAGATCTATCAAATGAGACTCAACAAACCAGAAGAGTATGAAGGATACAAGTGTAAAAGCTCAACAAAATGAATACCTCACAAAAATACTCTATCCAGCTAAATTATAATTCATATTTGAAGGAATGATACAAAGATAAATGGACAGGCAATAGTTTAAGGAATTCATGGCCTTGAAACCAATTTCACAAGATGCATTAGGAGAGCTTATCTGAAAAACAGGACAAACTTTCCACTATGTGGCACTGAGTATGGCACTGGCACATAGTACATATAGTTGCTTTCTACTAGATTGAGAAAGGTATGTTTAGTCCTAGCATGCTAAGGGGTTTTGTATATTTTCAAAAATAAATGGAGGGAGATTTGGGACATTGGTGATGGGACTGTTGCACTGGTGATGGGTGGTGTTCTTTACATGACTGAAACCCAAACACAATCATGTATGTAATAAAATTGTTTAAATAAAAAAATAAATGAATGTCTTACTTATATTGGTTAAAATCACTAAGCAATCAAACATCAGAAATTGACTTTTATTGATTTATTTTTGGATAGTTCTAGTTGCCATTTCTTTAAGTATTGTTAGAGCAAGTAATATTAAATAAATTGGTCATAGGCTTGCCAAGAGGTCAGGCTTGCAGGTATAAAGGAACCTGTGGATATTGGTGAAGGGAAGACACTGGTGGTGGGACTGGTGTTAGAACTTTGTATGCCTGCAACAACTCTATTATGAACAACTTTGTAAATCAATATATCCACATTAAAATTTAAAAAATAATTTTAAAATAATAAATAAATAATATCAGAGCTATTTCTGAACTCTTTCCAACACCCGGTGATTAAATTAGCCTCATGCTCACAGGTTTCTTTCTATACATTACATGCTAATAAATAAAGAATCTGTTACAATATCTAAATGTGGAATGGCTTAATGCAATGAGGGTGATTTGATCTAGAATATGGGTAAATAAAAGGAGATTTCCAAGCTTCTTTCCCTAAGATAAAGTTCTAATTATCAAACAGTTCATACAAAAGTGTATAAATGCACATATAAATCCTTCAAAATTAGACAATAGCATCTATAAACAGAGATCTAATTATGTAAACTATTGGCTACTTACTAAGATACTGACTTTCCTAAGCTTTCAATTAATTTTAGAAATTTTTTTTCAAAGCAAAATGTTATTTAAAGAAAATTTTCTCATGTGTCACCTAACTGGAAATTGAAACTAACATTATGCAGAAGCCTCTATTTCCAAAATAGTCCAGAAAGTAGATTTTTCCCCAATTTAAAAAAAATCTATAATAATTGTGGCAACTGAGAATGTGTTAATGTAATAGAAAAAGTTAGATTGTGAAAGTGCCACCAACTCTCTGAAGTGTAATTTACCACGTTAGCAATGTCTGGTGCATGGCAAAAACATCACTGAAGATTAGCATCCCCTTATACTTAAATTGATGGGAGTTGGCCTTCAGGATTTCAATGATTCTTCCCAAGTCCTAAATTTTGAAGTTTTATGAAGGACTGTCATCAATCTTTTTCTACACTCAAAATAACAGATTATTAGTTGTCTATGGGTAAGGTTCAATGACTCAAAATAATAATGTTAAATATCATAAAAAATATACTACAAAAGCCTGAATCTCCAATAAAAATCTTTCCCAACTTCGAGTGAGCATTTTTTAGCATGTTTGCTTTTAATTTCTTTGTTGTATTTAACATATGATCTTGTGCTATAGCTATTTTTATATGTATCTGCTCAGTTAGATGGTTCTTAGATAAAGAAATCATTTTGCCCAAACCACAGTTTCTTCCACTTAGAAATTTTTTCAAAGAAAAATTTTAATTTTTAGGCACAGTATTATCACACTGTATTGTCCTCACCTTTATGTTTTTCACAGATTAAAAATTGTAATATCAGTTTCTAATGAGTATTCACATGAGATAACATAGAGTGCTCTTGTTATTTTTTTCCCTTTGGATTTTGGAACACACCCAATTAAGCTCAGGGGTTGTTCCTGGCTCGCCATTCAAAAATAATTCCTAGTAATGCTCAGGGGACCATATGGGATGCCAGATATTGTACTAGCTAGCTACTTGCAAGGCAACCACCTTACTCCATTATACACTTTTTCTCTGGCCCTAAATGTTCTTGCCACTAAAAGATCATAGTCAAAACTAAATTCTTTGGCCTTTTCCTTTTGCATTCCAAATTAGTTTTTTCTCCTTTTCTGCAAGTGGGAACATGAGTTTCCTATTAGTCATGTGCTTCAAAATTAACTTCCCCTTTACTAATTATTTTATTATTTTTTTTTCCTTTTACTTCTCTTACCTTTACCAATTATTAAGCCATGTACTTTTCTGGGGTGTACTCTGTGCATACTCTTGGCTCTACACTCAGGGATCACTCACTCCTGGTAGGCCTGGAGTAACCATATATGGTGTGCCAGGAATCCAATCCAATTGACTACATGCAAAGCAGTGCCCTAACCCCTATACTATCTTTCAGCCAACAAAGCCATATTTTAAATCCCATCATTTTTACCTATTGAGTCTAGAATACTTGTTTTTTTCTATATTCCTGATTACCCAAACATCTTGACTCTGATACTCTTTGTAATTACATCACTGCTATAAGTATATTTGTTTCTTCCCAGCAAAGCTTCCTGACTCTTCAAGTCACCCAAATAAACATGATTATTATTTCTCCATCAGTGCCTGATTTATCTATTCTTCCTAGTCTACCATCACATTTTCTTTATGAAACAAAAGATAAATCTTCCTACACTCTATTTTCATATTCTGTAAGATCTCTAATGTGACTGTGATATTAGCAGTATTCCAGTGTTTTATAAAGGGACATTCTGATAAAAAATTTATTGATTTTTAACTAATGAATGGTATAGAGAAAACAATAATATTTGAAAGTCAGTGCCATGTAAGTACCTTCTGCCAAGCATATAGATAGGTTTCAGATAAATTTTGTTTACATTAAAAATATATATTAACTTTATGGGCTGGGAAGATAGTTAAATGGCTCAGTAAATTCTATATCCTACTTTGATCAGAAAGCATCACATGGCCTCCACAGCATCATAGTGAATAGGCCTGGAGGTCCCTGAGCACTATTCAGTGTGATCCTAGAGGCCCTGGGTACCACTGAGACAGCCCAGGCAACACAAAACTAAGCTGTGTTACCTCCTCAGGCCTTCACTATCGAGCAGTGCTGACTGAGAATCCCAGAAAATGGCTCCCACATCTCCTGAGCACTAAACCAAACCAAACCCTCCCAAAAAAATCAAAACAAAAAGAACATTTAGAAGTTTAACATTTGATTTTTGTTTGTTTGTTTTGGGGGCCACATCCAGTGATGCTCAGGGGTTACTCCTAGCTATGCACTCAAAAATTGCTCCTGGCTTGGAGGACCATATGGGATGCTGGGGATCGAATCAAAGTCAGTCCTGGATCAGAAGCATGCAAGACAAACGCCCTACCACTATGTTATCACCCCGGCTCCTAGAAGTACAACATTTGAGTGAATAACATTTTCTAAACATTATGCCAATTGACAGAAAGAGTTTAATTGTTTTCCATATAACATTTTAAAACTTTAGTTAACAAAAATTGATCATAATACCATAAATAATATGAAAAGAACATGACAAAATATTTGGAAGCAGGTAAAAGAGTTAACTTCCTTAGAGCCTTAGAAGTTCATGTAAATCAATAACAAAATTATAAGTACTTTCATTTTAAAATGGAATAGACCATGAGAGGTAAGAATACCAATGGCCATTCAACAAAAATTTTAATATCTTTGGCCCACCAGCAATCCAACAAACAAAATAATACATCAATTAGTCATCAATTCTATTTTCTATATAATGTAGTCAAAGATGGTTTTTAAAATAATTCTAAATAGTGCTGCTCATTAGGGAAATAATATTCTTGTATAATATTAGTAGGTATATACATTTATATATTCTTTTTGGAGAATAATTTGATAATGTGCTTCAAAGACTAACATATATTTCCATTTGAACCAGAAACTATTTCTATTCATTAAGCAGAAGAGCAGATGTTAATATTCATGCTATGGATTCATACAGGATCAAAAGCTAGGAGACAGCCAACATTGTTATACTGTGGAAAACCAATTAAATAAACAATGACATGTACTAAATGTTGTGGAAGATGTTTAATGCACAAAATATGTTGAGAAGCAACTATAAAGCATAATAAGTAGTACAATACTATTTTGCTATGTATATAAATATATAAGGCTGCATAGACAAAAACTAGAAATATATCTGTCAGGGATTAAGTGATAATGTAAGAATTATGGATGTTTTGCCTTCTTTTTACTTCTTTGATTTCAAATTATTTTGTGCTTTAATATATATTTCAGAAACTAAATATGGTTATCACATATTATCTGTAATAACATCTCTTTTCCTCTTCATTTATTTATGGTTCTTATTAAATTCAGTAGTCTTTCTATTATTCTTTACCTATATAATACCAGTGTCTACTTAGGAATCTCACATGCAACAAACTTGCTGAAGAATTAAGATTTCCTGTTTAAAATCTGAATCCAAGGAAATCCAGAAGAAACTTAAAAGGAACCAAGAGGATGTGGACTAATAAAGACCAGTAACAACTTAATATCACTCATCAAGCAGGAAAGCAAGGGAACAGACAAAATCAAATGAAAACAAATCTTTGGGCTCCAAAGGCAGAACTAAGTTTAGAAGAGGGGCAATGGAGATGGAGCCCACTGGGCTGTGTTTTAGGTATATTGAATATTGGTGGTGGAAAATTGTGTTGTGCAAACCAATATTATGGCAATTAAAAATGGCAAGTAGCTATATTATAAATATATTTCTTTTTCTCTTTTCAAATAACAAGATTATTAGCCTAAATTTTCTTTCTTTTTCACTTTTATTTTTACATTTTCTCAATTTCTTACATTTAAATCAAGTTTAGTATATAACATCGTATTTCAGAACTATGAAAGGAAAAATGATAGAAAACTTTCAGAGACAAGAGAGATGAGGGCTGGTAGGTGCAGCTCAGGACATGAAGCTCATCACATAGAGTGATGAGTGCAGTTGGAGAGATGACTACACTGAAAACTATCATAACAATGTGAATGAATGAGGGAAGTAGAAAGCCTGTCTCGAGTACAGGTGTAGGGGGTGGGGAGGAGGGAGATCTGGGAAATTGGTGGTGGGAATGTTGCACTGGTGAAGGGGGGTGTTCTTTACATGACTGTAATCATACAACTATAATCATGTTTGTAATCACGGTATTTAAATAAAGATAAAATAAAGAAAGAATAATCAGATGCACTATTTAAAAAAAAAGAAAACTTTAATCTTCTATGGTAACTAAAATATGTCAATTATCTTTAAATTGTTTTAACATAAAATCCTCACACTGTTTATGGGATAGAATGACCAGTCACTGAAATCCCAATGGACAATTTAAGCTTAAGTAAATAAAAAAAAAAGTTGAGACCAAAATTAACAGGTATGATTGAGCCCACACAGGTCTTAAGCCTTAAAAGTTTGCTCAAAAGCCAAATATAATAGTTATGAATCCTAATGGTCAGAGAATTAACTTGGTGGATTAAGACCACAATTGAATAAAAATATATTAAAGTTATTGAAAACCTGAGAAGGAACAAAATTAACCAATAGTTTTTAAGTAATACTTTGTTTTATATCATTTTTCAGTCTCTCTTGAGACAAATTTATAAAAAGTAATTGGCAGAAAAAATAAATGTCTTGGTTATATTTCTGTATGACCACACCTGGACTCCCATACCTGGATTTTTTTTGCTTTTTGCTTTTTTGGGCCACACTCGGTGACTCTCAGGGCTTACTTTTGGCTATGTGCTCAGAAATTGCCCCTGGCTCTGGGGACAAACCAAGGTCTGTCCTGGATTGGCCAAGTGAAAGGCAAATGCTCTATCGCTGTGCTATTATAGCCCCAACTCCCATATCTGAATTTTTTTTTTGGCCACACCTGGTGATGCTCAGGGGTTACTCCTGGCTGTGCACTCAGAAATCACTTCTCGCTTGGGGCACCATATGGGACACCAGGGGATCGAACCCAGGTCCATCCTGGGCAGCCGCATGCAAGGCAAATGCCCTGCTGCTGTACCATAGCTCTGGCCCCCATACCTGGGTTTTAAGTAATTAATTATATAGTAATTATATTAAAAATAGATATAACATTTTCAATGTCTTAGATTTTAAAGCTCTTAAAATTTATTCACTCAATACTCATCAGATAAAGGGCTAATATCCAAAATTTACAAGGTACTGACAGAACTATACAAGAAAAAAACAACTAACCCCATCAAAAAATGGGGAGAAGAAATGAACAGACACTTTGAAAAAGAAGAAAGGCAAATGGCCAAAAGGCACATGAAAAGATGTTCAACATCACTAATCGTCAGGGAGATGCAAATCAAAACTACTATGAGGTACCACCTCACGCCACTGAGATTGGCACACATCACAAAAAAGGAAAACAAGCAGTGCTGGTGGGGATGAGGAGAGAAAGGAACTCTTTTTCACTGCTGGTGGGAATGCCGTCTAGTACAACCTTTATGGAAAGCGATATGGAGATTCCTTCACAAACTGGGAATTGAGCTTCCATACGATCCAGCTATACCACTCCTAGGAATATACCCGAGGAACACAAAAATACAATACAAAAATCCCTTCCTTACTCCTATATTCATTGCAGTGCTATTTACAATAGCCAGACTCTGGAAACAACCAAGATGCCCTTCAACAGATGAGTGGCTAAAGAAACTGTGGTACATATACACAATGGAATACTATGCAGCCATCAGGAGATATGAAGTCATGAAATTTTCCTATACATGGATGTACATGGAATCTATTATGCTGAGTGAAGTAAGTCAGAGGGAGAGAGAAAGACGCAGAATGGTTTCACTCATCTATGGGCTTTAAAAAAAATGAAAGACATTTTTAACAGTATCTCAGAGACAAGAGAGATGAGGGCTGGTAGGTGCAGCTCAGGACATGAAGCTCATCACATAGAGTGATGAGTGCAGTTGGAGAGATGACTACACTGAAAACTATCATAACAATGTGAATGAATGAGGGAAGTAGAAAGCCTGTCTCGAGTACAGGTGTAGGGGGGTGGGGAAGAGGGAGATCTGGGAAATTGGTGGTGGGAATGTTGCACTGGTGAAGGGGGGTGTTCTTTACATGACTGTAATCATACAACTATAATCATGTTTGTAATCATGGTGTTTAAATAAAGATAATTATATAAAAAAAGAAACACTCTTAACCGATCACAAAAAAATTATTTTTAGATTTCTTATTTTTTTTATTTAATATTCACCTTCCCCAAATCTTTTCAAGAGACTAAAGGAGAATGAGAATGGTTTCTTTTAATCTTCAAACTTTTAGGCAGACACTGATCTTGGATAGTGAAAGTGCATGGATAGTATTGAACAGGGACAAAACTATTTATAACAGATTTGGAACCTGAATTCCTTATCATGCAACTGCAATTTGGGGGAAGATTTTACTACATTTAGAAAAAAAGCTATTTCAAAATAGAACTTCCCTGTCCAGTTTGGTTGGGATATATAAACTCATTTGTTCACTCTCTTTTTCCCTTTTGAATTTCAGGTTGGTGTAATCAGTTAACCAAGGGGATAATGGTTAGGTTACTTTAATTTCTCAAACATGAATGAGCAGGTTTATTTATATACATGCTAACTTATGGTTGTTTACCAGGCAAAATCCCTATACAGGTCAGTATTTTCAGTATTAACTCAGCAACTTTACCTTTTTTCACCTTATCATTGCTCTTTGCCTTTGGATACTTTTATTTGTTTATCTTGTTTTGGGGCCACATCCATCAATGCTTGTTACTCCTGGCTCTGCACTCAGGAATCACTCCTGGCAGTGCTGGGATGGTATGGGATGGTAGGGATCATATCTGTGTTGGCTGAATGCAAGGCAAGCTTCCTACCTATTATACTATCTATCCAGCTCAAAGTGGAGCTCACTAAAGTGAGTGCTGTGTTTTAAACATTAGTTTTTGTCAATCATCATTAAGATGAATGGACTTTCTCTCTCTCTATCTTTATATTAAGCTGTAAATGCCATATCAGTCAGGACTGAGTGGATTACACCTGCATGCTTATGCTCCAAACTTAGAGAATAGAAGCTTTAGTCTGAAGACATGCAAAACTGAGAGCAAATGAAAGCACTGCTAGAACCACAAAGAAAGCCTTCATCATAAGCGCCATTCCTTGAGCTGCACAGTCACCAAGATCTCTAGATACAGAGGTCTGATTTTACCATCCATGACAAAGAAGAAGTCTTTCATACACCACAAAAGCATCGAGGGGAGAGTAAATGATCATGCAAGGAGTCTATAGTTAATCCCATGACAGTATACTTCAAGGATGGAGAAACCCTGTATCTCCTAGGCCAAGGGAATTCCCTCTATAATATCCCCAATAGTTACTGTGCCTATGCAGGGGGAAAAAGAAAAAAAAAGGAAAAAAAAGCACAAAATAATCATTTTTCCACACACACACACACACACACACACACACACACACACACACACATATATATTGATTGTGTTTTTTTTTGACGTCCTTATTTTGATGTAGATATTGAAGTTGATGTCTCCCTTTTATTTTATATTATTTTATCTTATCTTTCTCTTTCTTTTTGCACTCCGGCATGATTTGATTTCAGAACCAAGACTATTGTGTAGTGCTTCTCTTTATTGCTGTAGGGCTCACTGGATATTTAATTTGACATTTCTTTTTGTATTGTTATGGTATTTCAATTACCTTTTTCATGTCCTCTCTCAAACTGAGGTTGATAGCCACTAGAAGGACTCCTAGCATTTTCAGCATATTTTAATATTTTTTTCTTATTATTTACCCCCATTCTATTGCTTTTCTTTTCCTCAAACAAAACCACATAACTCGATTTATCTAGCTTAGCCTCTCAAATAGAGGGAGAAACAAGGGAGGGCACAAGGACCAAACAGATGTATGACCACTCATAGTAAACTAGACAAAGAGGGGACCACCTACTCTAGCAGCCCAGGGGGTGAGGGTGGGGGATGTGGGTTGCAGAAAGGTAATGGGGAAGGGGGACGACAAATTTGCTGGTGGGTATTCCCCTGATTCAATGTTAATATGTACCTAAAATACTAATGTGAAAAATATGTAAGCCACTATAATCAAAATAAAAATTAAAAAAATTTTAAACTGTGATTTATTTTTACAATTTTTTAGAATTTTAGGATAGATAAAAGTCCTGGAAAACACAGAACTCTACAGCAATCTATTGTATCTCTCTTGATCATAGATATGATTATTTTGCATATTATTAAAAATGATGGGGGCCAAACTAGGTAGCACAAGAGGAAGGGTTGCAAACTGTCAATCTAATTAGATGTCTGGCATCTCATATGGTCCCCCATTCCCCTCCAGAAGTGATTCCTGAGTGTAGAGCCAGGAGCATCCCTGACTATGCTCCCCACCTCCAACAAACAAACAAACAAACAAACATGCTGATGCTGATTATCATGGCATCATCAGCTGCAAACTGTTAAATTGTACAAAGATCTGCGAAATACGAGTATTTCCAACACTAAGTAGTTCTTGCCTTAAAGTTAGTAACCAAAACCTATAAATAAAAAAAATTTAAAAAATTTAAAAAAAAAGGTGAGCGAGATAGAACAGAAGGTAGGGAATTTGTCTTGCATGCAGCTGACCCAGGTTAGATCCCCAACACCCCACTTTGCTCCCTAAACCTCCAGGAGTGATTTCAGAGCATCACTAGATGTTTCCCCCACCAAAAAAATAAATAAACCAAAGTGGAGGGGCAGAATCTCTGTTTTGTGATTTGACATCCAACTGTACTCCTTTTTCTAATATTTTTAAATATCATATGAACATATGTTTTCGGATAGAAATAAGGTCTGGCTCTTGGAACTTGCCGGAAATGCTTCTCACCCTCACTTACTCAGGTGGGCAGGGCTCCCCATTGCAGGCACGCTGGTTTTCAGGCGGCTTGCTGTCAGGGTCACAATAGTTGTTCTGAACGATGGAGTTGTCATCCAGCCTTTTACAAACCACCTCCTGTCGTTGGGTACCTTGAGAGAAGGAGGACAGGATTAACTGGAGAGGAGCTTGTCTCCTCATTCTGTAGGCCTGCATTCCTCTGTGAGGAGCAGCACCTCACAGCAGTCTTTATCTGTTCCAGGCATTCTTGACTGCTCGTCTAAAAAGGAGAGAAGTCTTGGTCATTATGCTATAACTGTATGCGAAATTATTCTGCTCATCTTTGAAAACGTTAACCATTTAATTTCAGGAAAGAAAGTCTTGGTGATTTTAAGCAATTGCATTTTCATTTATATATTCTTCATGCTTTTCTCTAAAAAAATGTCACTTCTGAAACAATTAACAGATAAAATATGTCAATGGCCATTTCAATAGAAAATAGTGATTGAATACTTATTAAAAATAAAAGCAAAGGAAAAGTTTTATTATCCACTTATTTTTTAAATTTAAGGGTCACAATCAGCTATGCTCAGTGTTTCCTCCTGATTCTGCATTCAGGAACTTCTGGCAGAGTTCAGGAGATACTATAGGATGTCAAAGATCAAACTCTGGTCAAGGCAAGTGCCTTATCCATTGTACTATCTCTTGAACTTCTTATTTTGATATTTTATACAGCAAGATTTATCAACTTAGTCTTTACAAACATCACATTTACACATTTCATTTTTTCCCTTACCATTTATAGATTTAATTCTCTAAAAGCTCACAAATTCTGCGATTTAAAGATGGCAGTGGAGCTTCATTGAACTTCAAACCATATATGTGTTGGCCTGATTGAAGATGGCCTCTCAGTAAGTACACCACTGTCAAACAGATATGTTCTTATTATGAAATTTTAACTTGGAGTATATTTATATATTCTTAAAAATTTATCTGTGATCTATTTGTCACAACTAAAATTATCATAAAATAGGTAAAATTCTCAATACATATTTATTAGTTATTAGCAAAGATATCCACCACTTGTTAACATTTCACAAAACACAAAGACACAAGTACACTTGCTGTAAACAGTCCTGGTGAATAGACTTTATATAAGTTCATTTTCTTTTTCATGTCAAGGATCAAAAAAAGCAACAAAAGGTAAATCAAGACATAGAGAAAGAGTCAAATGACAAGATAATCTAAATGCTCAGATCCTATAGAGGCAGCAGGTGACTCCTGAAACTGAAAATAAAAATACAAACTAAGCTACTTACACACTATATATATTTATACAAATATTTATACATATATATGTATATGTAAACAGGTAGGCTAAATTACTCAGAAAGAGTTGTATAAGCAACTTTAGCAGTATCCAGGAGACCACAGCTTCACACCTAACTAGACTCACATAAAGCTTTGTTTTTTGCTTTTTTGGATTTTTTCCCTTTGTTTCCAGTTGTTTTTAATAGTACTCTAAAAACTCTAAACCAAGGTTAGGGAAATTCAGGTAAAACAGGATGATTCAGTGAAGAAAATTGTCATATAAAGGGTTATGTACCATTTGCTTCCCCCAAGAAGTGAGCACCTTTAAGTATCATAGAAATTCTGCAGGATGGAGAGCCTCAGTTGACATGATTTTTTGATGAGGTCCTTTGAATTTAAAAACGGGGATGTCTAATTCCCAGATAAAGCCAACTGTCAAGACCTGTGGCTTCCAAGGTGGTGCTAAATAGCTAAAGAAGGTCTAAATTATTACTGATTGTGGCCAAGTTTGGTTACTAATAACTTTGTCAATTATTTCTTTTGCTTTCTTAGATGAAAGGGTCTCACATATAACTGAATAACCTACTGAGAAAAATGCTTTAGAATAAGTGGTACAATCATTCCTCCCCAGGGTCTAAAATAAGCCAAACATCTAAGTTTATTAAACAGCAGTTTGGAATTTGTTAACTGTTAAACTTTAGATTTTTGAGGGAAGAATGATTCACATCAGGCATAGTTGTGATCTAGTCACAGATGTTCCACCATATTTACCAGATATCTCCCCATTGTGTCATTCCAGTGGGCAGATAACTAAATCCATGTGATGCACCTAGACAAAAATCTTACCATTCGTCACAGAATTCAACTACTAATTACCACAGTGGCTCAGATTATCTATCCAGCTGGGTTTAATATTTTGCTTCTATCAAAGAGAGTAGGAGATTGTTTTTATAAGTCCACTTAAAAAAAGTCATTCAAATATAATTTTATTTGGAAAGGGAAAACAAACCACCCACTTTCACAAAGGACTTAAAACCTTGCCAACATTTTACATGTTTAATTATTTTTAAAAATGATAATTGCAACAGGAAAGTTGACATTAAGATGGTATCTTAGCTATTTTCCAAATGATAGATATTTCCACACTTTACAATGAAATTGATGTTGCAGGTTAATATCAACTTCTATTTACTTTAAATTTGCCCTAGCAATGTTGTTTATATATAAATACATTCATTTTATAAAATAACCTTTAATGTACATGCCAGTTCTCTGCCAATTGAGTCACAAATAAGTTATTCTTTGTTAGAGGTGAGATTTATATTTTATTTTAAGGTAGTTCTTGCCATGCATATCTTGAACATTTTTAGCTACATGACACTTATTGCTAAAAATTATAAAATACAAAAAAACCACAGAAGACAAAATAAAACTTTTCCATGAACTAAAAATACCAGATCAGTGTGGTTTGTAGGTCATTTATTCATTCTCTCATCCATTCATTCATTCAATAGAGATTAGTTACTAAATACAAGGCACTGAGCTTTTTATGAGATATTGGGCTAAGACTAAGAATTACCAATTGACTTAATTTGGGTTATGCCTTCCAGATTTCTTACCAACTAGAAATTAGGGTATTTTGGGCTTCATTTTAGTCTCATAATTTTAGGACATGATTTCTTATGAAGTAAAAATTAAAGTACTTGAATAACTTGAAAATCTCTATTTTCTGAAAATGTATTTGCTTCTTGTATTCATCTTTATTAATTTTCTTCTAAAAAGTTACATTAGATAGTGTGGTATTTCACACTCAAGAACTGACTATACCAGTATTTTATTCCAAATCTTCCACAATATTGAACTATCTTCCTCCAAAAACAAACAAATCTCCTTCCAACTTTTAAACTTGGCAGGTTTATAGGTATCTTTTTTTCCCCCTTTTTTCTTTTAAGTCAATAGCAACAGAATAACTCTAAACCAATGAACCTAACCAGATTTATTTTTTAAAACATACTTTTGAATTAGCGGATCAGTGATAGTATATTTACCAGAGAAAATGACAGGCATTTGCTGAGCATGTGGCCGACCCAAGGTTGATCCCCAGTATCCCATATGGTACCCTGAGAACTACCATGAGTAATTTCTGGTTATAGAGTCCAGAATAATCCCTGGAGCACTGCCAGTGTGGCCCAAACCAAACACAAATATAATAAAATAACCCCCCCAAACTTCTAGATTAAGGAAATTCAGTATTGGTTTAAGTTTATGAATTATAAAATACAGGTTACACATGAAACACACATACAGAGTGACTGCAAATAACTTAAACAAAATTAATTATTTAAAAATATTTGTATTTCATCAAACCCCTTGAACAAAGCTTTCTTCAAAGTAATCTGTAAAACATTGCTAAGAAGTTTATTTAAACCCTGGGAATCATTACATCAAGTTATACATAGTCACTTTGCTTTCAAATCTAAAGACGTATAGTTTCTAATCAAAACCATAAAATGTCCATATGACCTCTCAGTATATGCCTAATAGAAACAAAATTTTAGTGCCTAAGTATTCATAAACACTAGAAGTATACAGGTGCTTTATAGAATTTAACTGGTCAACTTAAAAACTAATTGTGTTTTTTAATGCCATCATTCTTCCATCTTAAAAAATTCCATCATATTACAAAATGTAAGTACAGATTGTTATTAACCAATATATATTTGCAAACTAACACCCAGAGATGTTCAGGGATTATTCTAGGCCTGCTCTCAGGGATCATTCTTGGAAGGTTTAGGGGAGCATATGTGATGCTGAGGATCTAATGTAGGTCAGCTGAATGCAAGTCAAGGGTCTTACCCACTATGCTATCTCTTTGGTCTCCTAATGGTTCTTTGCTTTTGTTTGGTGGCCTCACCTAGTAATACTCAGGGGTTACTCCTGGATCTGCATGTAGGAATCATTCCTAGTACTGCTCAGAGTACCATATAAAATGCCTTAGATAGAATCTGTGTCAGCTCTGTGCAAGGATGTTCTGACCCTCTGGCCCCTCCTGATGGTTCTTAAAAGGAAACATAATCTTTGTTTCCAGTTTGTAAGCTAAAATTCTCAGATCTTACATTTAACTTTCCTCTATGAGTTGACAGTTACATATAATGATCTATCCACCAAAAACTTTTTTTGTCATATCCAAGGAAGATACTAACCAATTTGCTATTAACAAGAAATAGCTTTTAGTATTTTGAATGCATGTGTTTGTGCTCATGCTGGTTATTGAATCCAAAGATTCACATATTCTAGACTTGAGTGCTATACTACTAAGAACATTCCTAGCCAATATCTTTTTAAGATTCTAGACCAGTATACACACACACACACACACACACACACACACACACACACACACACACACACACACACACACACATATATATATACTAAAGAAAATAAACAAGAGCTCCATCAAAATGCATATGAGTTCTGTCTGGACTCCAACATTGAGATGGTTCTTCCAACAGATGATTCAAGCAAAAAACAGGATATTTTACTCAGCAGCCACAGTCCCAGAAACAAATCTGACTGAAGACCTCAGAGACCATAGAATGTCTTGCTTCTTATTTTAAATTCCCTCCTCTGCTTTCATTATAAGCTGCTCATTACTCCTATATCCTTTCTCTCTCTTCTCACCTACTTAAATAATTTTATTAGTTCAGTTGTTAACTATTGTAGTAACAATAGTTGGCAAGCAAGATACTGCTATTCTTAGGGCACCTCACCATTTTAAAAAGTAGAGCAAGGTCACTCAGTACACAGAAATACTACTTGAAATCCACTTGAAAGAGTGATATGAATATGGAGGAAGTCTATTACAAGTGAAAAACAGTCCTAAGTCTTCTCAGGTCTACTCAGAAAAACTAGCATTTTAATTATAGACCATTATTAGTTGAACTTTAAAATGAATGATTGTTGAATGAGCTCTCAACAATTATAGGTGGGCAAGAGAGTCAAGAAGTGAAAGATGGTATACGTATATCCTTGAGATTCAGGGCTAACTAACATCCAGGTTATTTATCCAAGAAGCCATCACTCATCATCTCTACCTGAGAAATGGTTTTCTTAAGGCAGGGACGAAGGATAAAGTTAGAGCTTGTACTGACAACGTGGTTGGTGGTTAAGGCAACAATTTGTTTTACCACAGCATCCAAAGTAGCTAGCAACCAAGACAACACTATATAACCACAGTATACAGAACATATGGCCAGCAATATTAACTTAATTTAAATGTTCAGTGCAGCTAGCATCCAAAGAGTAACCAGTGCCAGGAAAAAAAAGTCTCTCAGCTCTGCCCTTCATTCTGCTGGAATCTGGCTGTTGTGCTGTGTGATTATTGGCCAGACACAAGCATTTGCAGGGCAGTGCAAGCCCATCTGCCTTGGATCTAACAGCTGGCACCCAAGGTACCAATCAGTTCCATGCCATAATCTTCTTTGTGAAGAGCCTCGTTCTAGTTTTTATCTTCCAAGGGCTTCCTTTCTTTCCTAGTGTCTTCCCATCTGCTAAGCAAAACTAGAGGGAAAAGGGGACACTGAAGATGAAAACAATGCTATTTTTGCAAGTAACCTATTTTCTTCCTTAAGTAACTGTGTTTAGTAATGGGAAGGTAGGGTAGGATACACATATGTTGAATTTATTTGAAGTCACACAATTCTTGTAGGTATTCCTACTACTCATAGACATTGGCAGTAACCCCTTAATGAGATTTCTCAAAATGAGGCAGAGACAATAAGGCAAAATGCCATTAAGATAACTTATCTGGGGGCCTAAGAGATAGCACAGTGGTAGCCTGGCATGCAGCCGACCCACAATGGATGGTAGTTCAATTCCTGGTATCCCATATGGTCCCCCGAGCTTACCAGGATCAATTTCTGAGTACAGAGCCAGGAGTAACCCCCGAGCACCACCGGATGTGACCCAACCCCCCCCCAAAGGATAACTTATCTATAAAAGAACATATTTTTAAGTTTAATACTTTCCAGTTCATAGCCCCCTTATTCTGTTAGGCTGATGTGATTTCACCCTTCTTTAATCTTCATTTCTTTTTGGATCACAACTAGACATCTAAGATGTCATTAAATATGGTCCTTTTCACTTAAATTTAATTGTAGGCTTTCTTCAAATTAACTTTTTTTTGTTTGTTTGTTTGTTTGTTTGTTTGTGGTTTTTGGGTCACACCCGGTAGTGCTCAGGGGTTTTTCCTGGCTCCGTGCTCAGAAATTGCTCCTGGCAGGCACGGGGGACCACATGGGACGCCAGGATTCGAACCGATGACCTTCTGCATGAAAGGTAAACGTCTTCCATCCTATCTCTCTGGCCCCCCAATTAACTTCTGTTATGTTTAGTTACATTCTTTTGAGTTCTAGGTAGTTTAGGTAAGTAAGAGATACTAAGCAAGCTTACATTTTTCTTTATGAAAGGAACTAATCTAGAACACATCTAATATTTCCCCCAGATTTAAATTTCTATTAAGGTTCTATCTTCTTTACCTCCACAATTCAATTATTCAATTTTCTCTCCTCCTGTGTCTACTTTTTCCTGTTATAAAGTATTAAGTCTGGAACAGTCATCTGCTTGATTTCTTTGTTTCAATGCTTCACTTCATGCTGGTGCCTGGGAAATATCAAAGAGTTAAGACACCAGCAGAATATTATCTAATGACCAGAGTTTATAAGAGTCAACGTTCCTAATGTAAAGAAAAGGACTAGAAGGACTCTCCATGACCTTTAGTAGAAGCTTGATTTGGGATTTTACAATCACATCTGAGGATGTGATTCAGCAACTTTGTTTGACCCTGGCAGTACATACTCTGAGGGTTGGCCTGGTAATCTTCCAACACCTCTAGGTGCAAATACTGCCAGCAATGAGCCCCCAAACCATATAAAAAACTTAAAAAAAGGAAAAATAATTATAGTGACCATACTGAAAGTATAAGAACTTTATCTACCAATAGAGAAGCTTTTCTTTTAAATATATAGAAAAACCTGTCTTGGATCCAAAGTTCCAGGATTTATTTTTTTTTCCAAATGAATTTTATACCTTGTAAAGATTCACAATATTATGTTTGTTAAAATGTTTACTGTGGGATTCAGTGAAATGGCACAAGGTTAAGGGTACCTTGGTTTGATTCTGGCACTGAAGGAGTGAGCCTTGAACAGCAGGAGTGATCCTTGAACATAGCGTTAGGAGTAAGCCCCAAATAATATTGATAGTGCCCTTCTCCCAAATAAAAGGTTTATTTTGGACAAAAGTTTTGTGAAGCGAAGCATGAAGATAATTAATACAACAATGCACTCAACTTTGATTTTAGCACTGCCCAAGCTTTTCAAGTCAGTATTCAACTGTACCCAGACTCCAATCATGTGAGAGAGACTATAATCTCTGTCAAGCAACGAAAATGAGAATTGCAAAGCAAGAGGAGGAAAACAGCAATTGTGGGAGGAATGTTTTGAATTTAATAGTGATATCTTCCCCTCAGCTAAGAATTTCATGTTATCAAACAAACTTTTATATCAAAGACTGGTTTCAAGAAGTTAGAAAGGTGAATTTATATTAAAAATATACAATAAAATTAAAAAAATTTGAAGTGACGTTGGGAAAATGAATAAAGATAAGTAAAACTTATTGATCATATAACAAGAACATGAATTTTCTAAAAGCGTGTTATATATCAGACAACTTAGGTAAAAATTATGGCTCCAAGCACAGACCTCTGGGATCTGTGGTATTCACAGGCATCCTATAATGTGGTGACTCCAATCCCAGGGACTAAATACTACTACTTCTTTGTTTGGTTGTTTTTTTTTTGTTTTGTTTTGTTTTGTTTTGTTTTGTTTTGTGGGTGTGAGGGTTGTTTTGGGCCACACCTATTGGTTCTCAGGGGCTTACTATCAACTCTGTACTCAGGAATCATGCTTGGTAGAGCTCAAGGGACCTTATGGTGTGCAGGAGGTCAAACCTAGGTTGGCAGTATGCAAGGCAAATATCCTACTGTACTATCTCTCTGGGCTCTGGAAAGTATTTTTTTATTTTATTTTGTTTTGTTTTTGGATCACACCCAGCAGCGCTCAGGGGTTACTCCTGGCTCTACGTTCAGAAATCGCTCCTGGCTGACACAGGGGACCATATGGGATGCCGGGAATCGAACCACCGTCCTTCTGCATGAAAGGCAAGAGTCTTACCTCCATGATATCTCTCCGGCCCCTGGAAAGTTTTCTTTTTTTAAGAGATTTTTTTTTACCTTAAAATCAATTATATAATTATGCTTTTCAAAGTAAAATGAAAAGCAATGACTAAAAGTACTTTTAAGTATTCAAACTCACATTTCCATCTGATATTTTCACTTAAACCTGAAAAGGTAACATTAGGATATTTTTTCTAATAACTACTTCAAATTTGTTATAAGATTCAATTTCTTCATGTCTTTCACAATTTCAATCAAGTCTATTTTGAATTTCAAAAAGACGACTGGATTTTGTTTTCCTCTGTCTGCTCCACTTTGGGACTTCTCCATTTTGAGTCTCTGTCAAAGTTACATCTGTCTTTTATAAGCTGTAATACAAATGCCAGTCACCATTACTGCTATTGTATCAATAAAAGTCAAGTCTGCAAGATGCTTGTTTGTCTGAATCCCATTCTGTTAGTCTATTAATGCCAGTTATTAGTAATGTTAAAATATGGTAGGCCTCTTAAAATTAGCAAAGAAATTAAAAGGACATCAATAAAAACATAAAGAATTTTCCTCTGTTTTATCTGGGACATTGAGAATTACACTCTTTCCATGACACAGTATTAGTACTAGCTTTAAGATGGCTTTTTATTTTTCTAATAATATATATATATATTTTTTTTTACAATAAATTATACCCTGAAGTGCACATTATGCTTGAGTTGTATCATTCTTGGAAACATAATATTGACACAAAATATAGCATGAAGCTAATATTTTATCATTGAAAAATGCAGAAATAATCAGTGCAATCTGCATAGGGAGGTTTTGTGAGATGATATGAGCAGTATTTTAGTAACAATCTAGTGTGCATTTATTACATAAATTTGTTAGCTAACAAGTATTTTGTATCAGGGAGTCTTTTAAGTATAATTTCTTCTATCCCCCCCTTTTTTTTTGCTTAACTATAAGATTTTTTAAAGTGTTAAAACAACAGAACAAATGCTTAATGTAGAAAAGAAGGTAAAATTTACCTATTCATCTAGAAAAGTCTTCATTTTAAACCTCTAAACATCACCAAGACCCTAAGCAAGAAATGTATATGAATGTCTCTTTCCATGATATTAAATACAACATTTACTTCAAATGGGTCAAAGTGTATCAAAGACTATATTTCAAAGGAAACATTTCAAACATATGCAAAGTATCTATATGTTTCTGACCTTTATTTGCACCACAAATAAAGCATTATTAGTGTTTTTTTTTTAACTAAAAGACCAAACAGGTGCAAAGTTAAATGTAACAATACAGCATGGACTCTCAGTTTTAAATGGCTTGGAAGCTTTTACTCTAAATGGTACTGGTTGTGTGAAATAAGGGGATAATAGAGAGGTTGGGAAGGTTATGGAAACAGAAAGGGAATGGTCAAGAGAGTGAGAAATAAGAACACATACACAGAAAACAAGTGGCAAAATGATCCTGAATGCCACTGCATTTTGCTAATTTTCATTCTTCAATAAAATCACCACTTCCTAAAAACAATAGGCCTTTCTGTAGTTAGAATTATAAGTCACAAAGAGAAAAAGAAGCATTGACGTTAACACAAACTGCATGCCTATTACATTTTGACTTAAATATCTAAATTAAAGTTGGTTGAAAGTATATAACCACTTACATTATTTTATTCAGCTCACTAAGTACCACATACACTTGAAATTAGAAGGAAGGACTTTGAAAAATCTGTTTAGCACAATTTTCCTTGATTTCTGTCAAGAAGTGATATTTAACACAATTTTAATTCATTTTAAAAGCATTTATTACAGGATTGTAAATGATCTATGAGGGTAAGAAGTAAAACATGTCAAGAAATTGAGCACAAAAAATATCTTCCTCAGGGCACATCCAAGACCAATGGCCATAGGAACCAAGAGTAGTAAAATTAATTGGAATTCACCACATTTTTAAACCCCCCTTTTAGATGTCTCTCTCAAGCTTTCCAACCTGGATACTGACATCTAATTGCATTAATCATCACAATCAACAAGTCACCAATTATGGGCTAGCGAGATAGTATGATACTTAAGGCATACGCCTTGCACACAAACTGACCTGAATTCCATTTCCAGCACCCCATCTGGTCTCCCTAAGCCCCACTTAAAGTTATCCCTGAACACAGAGCCAGGAAGTAAGCCCTAAATACTGCCCGGTGTGGCTCAAACCAAAAATAAAAAAAGAAAACAAACCCCCAAAATGCATCAACACTATCAACAACAAACAAAAAAGTCATCAATTAATAACACTTAAATTAGTAGTGCTCCCAGGGTGTTTGCCTACTGAATGCAAACTACTTGAAGACTCTCAACCACCTTTTAATCAGGCTTTAAAGGATAAACTTCTTAGCAATGACTAGATTTGAAATTATTTAGAATTTAAAAATCTGACAGGTAATTGCATTCCCCCATTGTGGAGATCACCCATATCCCTATCTCAAATGGTGTAATTTCTTCTTTACTATAAATATGGGTTCAGTCTCTTTTCCTCTTTAGACTCACATTTTCTCTTGAATGTATCTCTGTCTATCATATACTCTAAGTAAAACTATTTTACTTAGAACTATGTTATAAGTAAATAAATAAGTAAAATCTGGTGTTCAAACCACAGCTTCTAATCCATTAAATCAAGGAATTCTTCAAGTGAATCCTTGTTTCTAACAGATATATGAAAAACATTGCTTAAGTAAAAGTTTGTGAAGGAGACATTTTTGAGGAAGGATGAATCATGTAGCCAACTGAGCATGCCAACTGGTGAAAAAAAATCTGCTTAAGGGATTCTTTTTGAGAGAGAGAGAAATGTTATACTTAAAAATTCACTGGAGAGCAGGTTGAAATTCTAATTTGAGCAAGTTACTTCATTAGAATTTCACTTAGAAAAACAAGGGATAGTAACTCCCTACTAATGTTGCTATACTGAAGATGAGCAAATGAAACAGGGCACTGGAAAGATTTTTATGAAGCATAAAATTTTGTTTCTTACATAGTTGAGTAGTGAAACCATCTATCATTAAGAGCATATTTAAGGTGGATTATTACCTAAACAGACTTGCTATTTTGTTTTAAATAATTTGTTTAATTAATAATTAAAAACTCTAAGTGTCTAGTTCAACATTTTTCAAAGTATGGTTCCCAAATCAATTTCACCAGCCTCATCCATAAATAAGGTAGAAAGGCAAATCATTGAAGTCTCCCTCAGAACAACTAAATCAGAGACTGGAAGCAGAATTTAGCAATATTAATTTTGAATTATCTGCCTAAGTGACTCTGATACATGATAAAATTTGAGACTCAAACTTTTAGTCTAACATTGGTGAAAGAACACATGACTAAAATTAAAAAAATGAATATATAGGACTAAGTTGATGTTATTGCAGTTAAGGTGCTTGCCTTGAGCTTTGGTCAATTCCCAGCACTGCATTCTGTTAATACTCTGGGTCCACAAGGAGTATTCCCTGAGCTCAAAGCAAAAGTAATCCCTAAACACTGCCTGTTGTGACCCCACATCACCCTCCTAATATCCCAAATGGAAGAACACACATTTCTTACTTGAATCTTTAAATCAGTGAAAAGTTTAACAGCTAAATAATAAAACAACTGAGACCACTGGGTTCAGTCCCAGCAACCCACACTAACAGAAAGTCTATTCATCAGGCACCTGGCATACATTACTACTAAAAGACTCATAAAGCCTTGTAACAGGACATACTATGGTTCTCAGTCTCTAGTCAGGTTTTTTTTTTTATCAATGAAAACATTAATTGGTAGTATATGAATTTGGCAGTCAGATAAGTTAAAAGTTTTATAAATTCAGTAGAAAAGGAATAAGAAATCTCTAGTCAGAATAACAAATGTTTCAGTAAATAAATTTAATTCACTGGACTGGGGTTTCTCTCAAGGGAAAGTCACACTATATCTTAAAACCATGTTTATCCTGAAGACAACGCCCTGCAGCATCTTCAACTCATCAGACCAAGGGAAGTATTTCATCTCTGACTCAGAAGAAAAAAGTCATTACCTGCACTGAATCACCAGAAACATTCCCAACAGAATGAAATTCTTCACTGGGTCTGCTAAGCAACGAAAAAAAAAAAAAAAAAAACACAACAATTTCAAAAACTTCTTATCTGAAAAGATCTTGTAAGAAGAACTATCAATGTTGCTATCAAATTTCAAAGTTGAAAAATCTTGCCATTAATGGCACTAGGCAGGAAAGTAATAGGGAGTCTTGTCATACTGCAAGAGAAAGTTCTTTGAGATCATCTTTCCTCTTTTATAAGTCTTAGAAGCTTCAAACATTCTAACACCACCACCACGGAAAAATGAGAGCAGAATATTTTAAGATATTAATACTCTTAAGAATATCTTAAGATACATTTTTAGTTTCTGAGAAAAAGTTGGCAAAACATTACTGTTATTCTGAAAGATACCTTTAATTACAGATGAAAGTATATTTCTCATCCGCTAGCAAATGATTGGCTACTCTTTGATAGATTCCTAAGTCCTGAGACTGGAGAGATGATGCAGTGGGTAGAATGTCTGTCCTTGCATGCAGCCAATCCTAGTTTGATCCCCAATACCTTATATAGTCCCTTGAGCCTCATCAGGAATGATCTCTGAGAGCAAAGCCAGGAGAAAGTCCTGAGCAACACCATATGTGATATGTCCCCCCATCCCCAAACCAAGAAATATTCCTGAGTTCTACATTATTTCCTACTCTAACCACAAGACTTCTATGATTAAAGAACAAAGTTTGGGTCAGAGAGATCGTACAAGGCTTACAATGCTTGCCATGCACATAGTTGACCAAGGGTCTAACTCCAACACCATATATGTCTCCTAAGCCCATCAGAAGTGAAGCTTGAATGCAGAGTCAGGAATAAATCCTGAGCACTGATGTGTGTGGCAGAAAAGAAAAGAAAAGAAAAGAAAAGAAGAAGGAAGGAAAGGAAAGGAAAGGAAAGGAAAGGAAAGGAAAGGAAAGGAAAGGAAAGGAAAGGAAAGGAAAGGAAAGGATGGAAGGAAGGAGAAAGAAGAAAGAAAAGGAAGGAAGGAAGGAAGGAAGGAAGGAAGGAAGGAAGGAAGGAAGGAAGGAAGAAGAAAGGAAGAAAGAAGGAAAGAAAGAAGAGAAAGAAAGAAAGAAAGAAAGAAAGAAAGAAAGAAAGAAAGAAAAGAAAGAAAGAAAGAAAGAAAGAAAGAAAGAAAGAAAGAAAGAAAGAAAGAAAGAAAAGAAAGAAAGAAAGAAAGAAAGAAAGAAAGAAAAGAAAGAAAGAAAGAAAGAAAGAAAGAAAGAAAGAAAGAAAGAAAGAAGAGAGAAAGAAAGAAAGAAAGAAGAAAGAAAGAAGAAAGAAAGAAAAAAGAAAGAAAAAAGAAAGAAAGAAAGAAAGAAAGAAAAGAAAGAAGAAAAGAAGAGAGAAAGAAAGAAAGAAAGAAAGAAAAAAGAAAGAAAGAAAGAAAGAAAAGAAAAGAAAGAAAGAAAGAAAGAAAGAAAGAAAAGAAAGAAAGAAAGAAAGAAAGAAAGAAAGAAAGAAAGAAAGAAAAAGAAGAGAAGAAGAAAAAAAAGAAAGAAAGAAAGAAAAAGAAAGAAAGAAAGAAAAGAAAGAAAGAAAGAAAGAAAGAAAGAAGAAAGAAAGAAAGAAGAAGAAAATAGAAAGAAAGAAAAGAAAGAAAGAAAGAAAGAAAAAGAAAGAGGCTGCACCCAGAAGACTCCACATGCCAGCACTTCTGTGTCTCTTCAGCTGGTATGTGGGGGGCTCTGGGCAGGACAGCTAGCCATAGGCCCCCTGAGCTGACACTTAGTCCAGGGGACTGAGATCCCCCCATCACCGACTGGTCTTCACGGCCAGGCCTGGTATATCGGGCCCTGGGGGGAGGGTGGGGAGAGAAACTCCTCTGTATGCACACTGGGACCCCATTTAGGAGTTCTTTTCGTATTAGTATTCATTTTCAAAAGTGCGCGGGGGCATTCTTTTTAAAAACACCCATAAATGTTCTTAATTCTCGACTGTTCCTATGAAACAAAATGGAATGCCCTTAGATTTGGAGGATAACATTCAAATAGGTCTTTAAAATCAGTGTATATGTAGATGTGACTTCCTATACAGGGGTCCTCTCTGACTCCCAAGCCTAATCCATAAACAATTCATGTATACAATGTATATATTCCCTTGATATATTTCCCTCCCCCAAACAAGAGCCCTTCTACTCCCTCATCTCCCAATCTGGATTCGTTATCTTCCCATTAATTAATCATCTTTACTCTCAGTTCTTAACTTGTTAGGCACCAAGACCGACCTCCTGCTGCCCTTTCGCACACCCCTACAAAGCTCATTATTACTCCTTAATCTCTTACTCCAACCATCAGTACCCCACATTTACCGTTTTTAACTTCAGTGCTACACAGTCCTAATCATAGAGCGAAGTCATGCATTGAATTTAACTACCCCCAACTATTTCAAAAGACATAAAATGGACACATATGTCTTTTGAATATTTTATGTGTATTTTCTTTGACAGCTATAACTCTTACTAAATATTCTTTTACAGTAACGGTTCTACCCACTTTTTATCTTGTCTTCTCTTTGTGAGCTGTTCAATAAGGAATTTTGGTGAAAGAGCCCCTCAGTTTAATGCTTATGATTGAACCATGTCATTGGGGTTTGTTGGACTTGTTCTTATGGCCCCCATAAGCGCCGATAACACCATGTGGCATTGTTTCTTGTTTGCATAGGCACATTAAAATGGGAAAATACTATACATACAAATAAATTCTTATCTAATAGAGATTGAAACACACAAATCTTGTAGTGCAATGGGACCTTACACCCTAAACATTGATATAATGACCTGGCACAGGCCTCAAAAGAATGGGCATCCTCCATTCACCCCTGAGCCAGGGAAGCTATCTACGAAACATCCAAGGTTTTTTTTATAACAACACCTGAAGCAATCCTCTACCAGGGAAGACCCTACCATGCTCTGATATCGACCTGCTCAAAAGAGACTTCCCTTAACACTAAGAAGACTTGACAACACAACGACCTGTTTACAGGACACGGTTCTCTGCATTGCCCTTTAATTGTGAGGTGAAACGAGAGGACACTCTGCACCATCCTGACTGCAATGTAGGATATGCAGATTCCAGGATCTTTAATACAGAAGCATGATACCAACAACAGAGACTGTGTGAAAAATAAAAGTGTATTGGCACTACAGACAATGACTTGGATTGGACAAACTAGTTTGCCTGGTGCCTAGAGTTGGTCTTATGCCAGGAAACTTCAGGGGTAGGGTCTCCTTGTGTTTAGGCCAAGGCTTTTCCTTTCCATGTCCCTCATATTTTGGTGGGCCTATGCAAACAATAATTGCCACTCTAACACCGTTTTTACTGTTCTCCTTTGACTCTAATCTTTAAGAAAAACAACCCATTTAAACTTTTGAGGTTAACTTAAACTAATATGCATGTGCATGGAAATGTAAAAAGGTACTTTGCCTTCAAAGTTTAAGGAGTTACATAAGTTTTATGTTTTAGATTGCTTTGTGTGCTGCTAAGAAATACTATGTATTACAATCTGGGGACTTGAGGGACAAAGTAATTGTTACATGGGTTCTGTTTTATTTTTCTTAATGTTCTTTGGCTGAAAGTTCAAAGTTAAGATAACAGCAATGGGACTACTGAGAATTCTGTTTATGGGTGATTGTCCTTCCACTGTAACTTTACCTTGCCCTCTTTCTTTGCATCTTTGTTCTCATAATTAAAAATGAAAGAAGAAAGAAAGAAAGAAAGAAAGAAAGAAAGAAAGAAAGAAAGAAAGAAAGAAAGAAAGAAAGAAAGAAAGAAGAAAGAAAGAAGAAAGGAAGGAAGAAAGAGAAAGAAAGAAAGAAAGAAAGAAAGAAAGAAAGAAAGAAAAAAGAAAGAAGAAAGAAAAAGAAAGAGAAAGAAAGAAGGAAGGAAGGAAAGAAAGAAAGAAAGGAAGGAAGGAAGGAAAGGAGGAAGGAAGGAAGGAAGGAAGAAGAAGGAAGAAGAAAGAAAAGAAGGAAGGAAGGAAGGAAGGAAGGAAGGAAGGAAGGAAGGAAGGAAGGAAGAAAGAAAAAGGTGGGGTGGGAGGGAGGGGGAGAGAGAAATGAAGGGAAGGAGGGAGGAAGGGAGAGATGAAGGAAAGGAGGAGTGAGGGAGAGATGAAGGAAGAAAGGAAGGAAGGAAGGAAGGAAGGAAGGAAGGAAGGAAGGAAGGAAGAAAGGAAAGGAGGGAGATGAAGGAAGGATGAAAGGAAGGAAGGGGAGAGATGAAGGAAGAAAGGAAAGATGGGAGGGGAGAGTGAGGCAGGGAGAGATAGATAAAAGAAGGAAAGGAGGGAGGGAATTGGGAGGGAGGGAGAAAGGAAAGAAGGGAGGGAAGAAATAAGGAAGGAAGGGAGAGAAGAAAGAAAGGGAGGGAGGGAGAGATGAAGGAAGGAAGGGAGGGAGGGAGAGATGAAGGAAGGAAGGGAGGCAGGGAGGGAGAAAGAAAAGAAGGGAGGGAAGAAAGAAGGAAGGAAGGATGGAAGAAAGAAAGGAAGGAAGAAAAGAAGGAAGAAAGGAAAACTTGGAGTTAAAACAGAGATAACTTAAAAGATCCAATAGTAATGATCTGCACTTTATATTCTAGGAAATATTGCAGAGAGAAGTTTCATTTTATTTGCCCATTATAATTATAGTACTTCTTTCTGGTAATTTCTTCGTTTCACATACTAAGACAATTAGTAATTTCAAAGTCATTTGCCACACTGAAATGAACACGTACAAGTTCCTAATATAGTACAGAGAATGTTTTACATATAGGTTGCATCTAGAAATATGCACACACTTCAGTGATGAAGATGTGGATTCTATGAACCTAGACAGCTAAGTTTCCATTTCTGTGTCTGGCACTCAATCTTGACTGAACCTCACAAGCATCTGGAGATCTTATTAAAAACAAGATTGCTAGATGTCAATCAAGATTCTGTTTAGTAGATTTGAGAAAGTGCCCTAAAATGAACATTTCTAATAAATTTCTACCAGATGAATATGAAACTACTATCCAGGGTCTACTCTCTGAGCACCACTTACCATACAAGACAAATGGCAGTTCATTACACTATTTGCCTGCTTGCTTTCAAGCATTGCACATCTTTCTTCCAAAGAAGGCAATGGTCTTGTGAATGCTGTCATAATTACTTATAACTGAGCACAACATTGCTTTTCAGAAGTACCTCAAAAATCTAGGATCAGTAGCTCCAGAAGAGAGAAAGAAGTATAAATAACAGAGAAAATTCTTTCAGGATTTATTCTCCCTCATTTTTTCTTTTGTTTTAATCAAGAATTAATTTAATAATGTTTTCTCAAAACAAGTAGTATGAAAAAGAATAATGTTCATTCTGATTTTTATACTTCTTTAACTTATTAAATCACAGGGGATTATTTTATTTCTAACTTCAGTTCTAAAATATGACAAGTTCTGTTCTAGTAGTCTTTCCTTGCCATCCTTCTTTTGTTGTTGTTGTTGTTGAACTATTCTTTTTGAACATAAAAATCATGGATTTAGAAGGAACACCAAGAATTCACTTAATCCCTCCTTGGCTTCAGACAAGATTGTGTCTAAACTATCCCCAAATATAGCAATTTTCAGTACAAAGACTAAGAAATCCCCATTCAACAGTCTGTCATATACTTGAAGATACTAATATATTTTCTCTAAGTTGCCTCTTCTTCAAGTTAATAACTTAACCTTTTAGATCTTTATCATTAGATTGTCTAAACTTTGAATTACTTTAATTATTATTTAACAGATTTATTCCACCTTCCTCTAGGGCCTGAAGTATGTACATAAAACTGTCATGAAGTCCTCTTTTAATATGCAAAAATGTAAGTAAATTTATAGATTAAATAAAGAGAAATTTAAGTTGAACAAAGGAAGATATGTATATAAGAGCCACTAAAATATAATGGCATTCATTTGAATAAAAGATTATAAAATGATTTTATTTATTTAAATAAATATTGTAGTCTTAAAGTTTTAAAAACTACGATCTTTCAAAATATGTGAAATCTGTTTCATGATAATTTATATAGAAGAAAACATACTATGATTCACTTATTCCTATTTTTAACATTTGTGATGTCATCGGAATACTGGAAGATGGAGTTGTAGTTAACTATTGTTTTAATTTTTCTAAGACTAAACATATTAATCAAGTATGTGATACCTCATTCATTATTTATAAAAATAATCATCTCTATTCAGGCCTTGAGATTCAAGTGTTTTGGAGATTCAAGAAAAATTAAGCTAGAACAAGACAAAAAAATAAAGTCTATGTTGAGTTATATGTCATTTCAGCAATTTAGAAAGGGAAATGCATTGGTCTATGGGATAAAATGGGATGATACACTTTATTTTCACTTCTCCCATTCTACATGCCACTATCTGTAATTTAATTTTTGCTTTTGGAATGGTGAGGTCTAGCCTATGTCTGAACTATAGGTTCATTTCCTTGCCTATTGGGATTGGGGTATACGGTGGAGGCGATGCATTTAGTCTCCAGAGAGAAGGAAGATGCTGCTTGCACAGCACTTCTACTCACCAGTCCATGCAGCAGCAAGGGTGTTGGCTTTGAAGGAAGCCAACTGTCCTGCTCTCCCAGCCAGAGGTAAAGAATTGCATTGGTGGCCACTAGAGGGAGGAGGATTAGGAATAGAGTAAATTGTGGGGAAAAGGCACCCATGAAAAACGCACATGGGACAACCAACACATCACCAACCACCGCCTAGCAGCTACCTCTCTGAGGGACTGTAACAGAATCAGCATATACCATTAACCCAGACACCTGGAATTATTGTAGCATCCCAGTTTATAGTCCCTTAACTTGGATGGCTGAAGAAGGGAGTTTGAATAGAATTGTGGTAAACACACAAGCACACAAGCACAAGCACACAGACATACTTTCTCATCCCCCATTACAAGAAGTTGTTCCTGTGCCGTCTGATTCTGCTCATTTTATTATTTAGAACTCTTGATGTTCTTTATGCGTGCACGAAAACCAAATAGCCCACCTTCATGAGAGTCTTGGGAGAAGCACCAGCAGAGACACTCATTGTGCCAAGATGTATTTTACCAACAAATCTGTACAAATTACATGAGGTTAAAAACAAACATAATGTAATATAATTAAAGTTTCTTTTGCTAAATTACAGCTTGAAGCAAACCTGCAAGAAATGTTTCCAATTAGCTTCTTTAGCAAACACAAAGAACAGCCCAGAACATATTTTGCTTTTCCAATCTGCCCACTGGGTGGGCTGCCTAGTGGGTGTCTTACCTCCAGCACAAGTAGCAGAGCATTCAGACCAGGGCTGATGATTCCATGTGAAACCGACTTCATTGTCTCCACTGCCAGTCCGACTGATAGGAACATTGAACTTATACCTAATCCCCAAATTCTGTTCCTGAAGCAGAACCTGCCATTGAAAACAACTGGTGAAGATAATTAAAATGCAATGAGCCTTCATTCAGGTAGTTATTATTTCATTTGAAGAAAATGTCATAAAGTGAATCTTTTCAAACACTTAAGATAACTTTTACAACACATGCAATGATTTATTCCTTCAATTTCCATGGGTAATTTGAAGCCATTTCTTTCCCCTTCCTTGTTTGTTTATAGAAAATATTATCCAAGCAGGTATTGAAAAGATTAAATAAGCAAAGGAAAACAGTACTGCAGCTTTAGCTTTACATGTTTTATGTTCTTGTTAGTTTATTTACCTTAAGTTCCCCAACTGTAAAACTCAAATAATAAAGCCTGCTCCTTCCTACTACACCAGTGGATTACAGAGAGAAGAAATAAAGAGACAAAGACACACTTACCATAACAATAAGATTTTCTGAGGTGGGACCCAGAGCTTCCAAGGATTCTGGATCATCAGTTGGTCTCTTGTAGTGAAAAGCTGTCCCAGCAACATCAAACTTCCTAGGCCAGTCAATAGTCCAGGCACCATTAATATAGTAATCATCCCCTTCAGATTTCAAAGCTAAAATAAAAATATTAGTCCAATGTCACTGATGAATAAATGGACAAGCATATACAATACAAGCCATTTCCATTTCGAGATGAAATTGTTGGGCATTTTCTTAAATACAAATTAGTTGCAACTTTTTATGTAATTGAAAAAAGATATAAAGTACCTGTAATAATACTGACAAAACCAAATGGATGATTTGTCTGAAAGAACAAGCATATGGAACTAGCAAGGCAATAATGACACATGAATAATGGGGGTTTATGGTGACAATGGAACTTTATGTTCAAATATTAATTAAAAAAGCAATTATAGAAACATGGGGGAAATCTGTAACACTGACACATAGGCTGACAAGAGAATAATGGATCAGAACAATGAAACTAAATGATTAAGAAATAAAGCCATGTCAGGACAAGGAGAAAAAAATAAAGACAAACTGCAAAAGCTCCCAGAGTTCATATAGAAACATGTCAACAAGTTCTTTTAATCAATAACTATTAAATGTTAAAGGTAGAACAGTCAGATGAATCAGGAAATAAAATCTAACCTTGTTATTTATAACACATTTGAGACTCATTGAAACTTCAAAGATAAACACCGGTTCAAAATATAAATGATTAGCAATTCATATTAAAGGCAAATGCTTGCCAAAATATGACTGGAACAACCATACTTAAATCACACAAAATAAATATTAAATTTAAAAAAGGGTTATGAGTAGCCACTGTATTAAACAATAATTAAGGCATTGATACATAATATATTATTGTACCTATATCTATATGTAAACATATAAAACATTAATATATAATATCTAAATATAACAAATGCTAACAGGCCTAAAGAGAGTTCAAGTACAACACAATAGTAATAGGAGACTTTACAACCTCATTCCCACCACTATACAAGTAAACAAGATAGAATATCTGCCAGGAAACAAGAGCCTTAAATAAGTTGGAATAAGTGCCTAAAATACTTATGAGGCAATGAGGGTGATCCCTACTACTGCCACATGGACCATGTATGGTCCTGGCAACTGCAGTCCCTGTGCCAAAGCAATTTCTGACTATACTGCATCCAAGTTTGTACAAGCATCAAGATTAAGAAACTATGGGATATGATACCAGCAGACATTACAATATGTGCAGCATGGCCAGGAGCACAGCACTACATCCATGATGCATGCGAGCATCAAAACTAATGAGTGTGACTCCTACAAGAACATGTGCAAGCACTACCATGGCTAGGTATGTGGGCATCAAAATTTGGTGGGCAAATCCTGGCAGGCACCACAACCAAAGGTACAAGTACTACAGTTAAGTGCATGTATGACCCCCAGTCATCTTAACAGTGATTAACAGAAGAAAGAGAAGAGAGGAAAAAGACCTGGGCTTAATAAGTAATTATAGGATTTTTTTTTTTTACCCCCAACAATAACAACCAAACACACATTCTTTTCTAAAAGACATGTAGATTCTTGACACTAGACCACATGATGGAGCACAAACATGGTCAATGAAGTCTGAAGATTAAAATAACTTAAAGTTATGGTCCTCAGAGCACCATCAGAAGCAACCCTAAGCACTGTTGAAATTAGACCCAGAGCACTGTGAGAACTTAAAACACCAAGAACTAAAATTCCTAGAAACAATGGGAATCAAGATATGAAATATTAGAACATATAAACATAGAAAAATACATTCTTTCTTGCTTTTGAAGCACACCTGGCAGTGCTTAGTGTTTACTCCTGGGTCTGTGCTTAAGGAGTACTCATGGCAGTGCCAGAGAACAAAGTCAAATCAGTCACATGTGAGGCAAGTGCGAATCTGTAGCAAAACAGACACAAAACAGGAAACAAAATATCTCTAATAATCTATATCATAATAAAATAATCTCATACCTTAATACAAAGTAAGTAGAAAGAAAGATATACTTTTTCTGTTTGTTTGTTTGTTTGTTTTTGGCTTTTGGGCCACACATGGTGGTGCTCAAGGGTTACTTCTGGCTCTTCACTCAGAATTCACTCCTGGCAGGCTCAGGGGACCATATGGAAAGTCGGGAATCGAACCCGGGTCCGTCCTGGGTTGGCCGCATGTGAGGCAAACACCCTATTGCTTGGCTATCGCTCTGGCCCCCTATAAATACTTATAATAAGTAAATAAAGCAACTCCATAAAGAGATTTAGTATATACAAAGGAAGTAACTTAAATTAGTAAAGGAAAGACAACAAAAATAGAAGACTAACATTCAACCCAAAATTTGTTAAATTAGTGTCTCATTCTCTATAAAAAATTATGGAGCATTATTCCATTTCTAGGTATAATCCAAAAATACACTTTAAAATAGTAGTTGAGTATCTGCTCACCACATGTTTACAGTACAATATTCCCAAGAATAGAAAGGCAGAAATGTTCAATAAATAAGTGTTAATAAATAGATATGATGTATTAATTAATTATATTAATAATATATAAATAAATATTTAATTCAATAAATAAAAATTAACAGATGACCAGAGAAACAAAATATTATAATACACTATAAATCAATATTGTTTAGTCATAAAATAGATGAAGATATTCATACATGCTTCAATGTGAAAGAATTTCAGAAATATCATATGACAGAAAAGGCCATAGTACATAGTAAATAAAAGGCCACATGTTACATGCTTCCATCTATAGGAGATATCAACAATAGTTAAATGCATAGAAACCAAAAATATGCATTTGGTTATTGCTCAGAACTGAGAAATGAGAAGTAACTGTTTTAGTATAAAGTTCCTTTGGGCTAACACAAATATTTGGAAATACAGTAAATGTCATTGAATGGTTAATTTTAAATGATTATTTGGGGAACCAAAGAGATAATACAGTAGCTAAGATCTTGTATGCAACAAATCTTGGTTCAATCCATATGGTCCCTAAGCCCCAACAGAAATGATTCCTGAGCACAGAAGCAGGAGTAAGCCCTGCATGCAGCTGAGTATGACCCCCAAACTGAACAAATAAACAAAAATGAAGGGAAAAGGGATGATATATGAAAGAGAACAAGCAATCATTCAAGTCTCACTAAGTACCACTGTGAAATCTAAATTTGTTCCAAAAGATTAATCATCAAATAAATAGAACTTCCATTTTTTCTATGTTGAAGTGACTGGTGCTAGACTTATTTCACATGGTGAAAAATGAGAAAAATTCATAAAATATATGAATCATGTATCCCTGAGTCATTGGCTAGGAGGCATTTCTTTATTTTAAAAAGTAAGGGAGTTGATTTGTATCAAGTCACTAGCTTTCTTTCTAGAAATAGTCAGTATAGAAGAGAGCTAAACAGAGCCAAGTTTTCTCACTTTGTAGAGAAATAGAACTCAGATCTAAAAAATTTGGAAGGTTGGGGCCAGTGAGGTGGCGCTAGAGGTAAGGTGTCTGCCTTGCAAGCACTAGCCAAGGAAGGACCATGGTTCAATCCCCCGGCGTTCCATATGGTCCCCCCAAGCCAGGGGCAATTTCTGAGCGTTTAGCCAGGAGTGACCCCTGAGCATCAAATGGGTGTGGCCCAAAAAAAATTTGGAAGGTTAAGATAGCTGGAATTTGTAGAATCGGGAGTAGCATAGCAGGAAGAAATCTGTTGCTGAATAGAATTTTGTTTATGCATTGTATAAAACTCAATAAATTCAAGGTGTGTAGCAGGGTGAAGGAATCTACTTTGGTGTTATAAGAAGAATAATTCCCAACAGGAGAATTCAATTTCAACTACATTTGGCAGAGATCCAAGAAGAACCATCTTCTTGTGGCATTAAGCAAAAACCACAATAAAAGGCACTACTCTGGACTCATCTAAATAAAAAATCAAAAGTAAGCTTATCTACAAATTAATTAACACCCTTTAAAGAAAGAAAACAAAATCCAAGCTCTCAATAACAAATGCAATGTAAATATCCAATGAAAATTGCCATGAAATGAAAAATATAACCCAAAGAAATTAACTCAAAAATAAAAAATTGTGGGATTTGCATAATATAATTTTCAAAGTCATTATAAATTATTCTAAGATTTTAAATAAAAGCATTAATATAGTGAGAAAAATATGAATATATATATCCATGCACATACTTATAAGCTCAATGTGGTGGTTTTGCATTGAAATCCCTGGTGCTACAAGTATGTGATCTCCAGAGCACCACCATCAAGTGTGGGTGAGTACCACATGCACTATATCACCCTTAGCTAAGTTTATAAGCAAGCTTGCAAGTGTGAAATGGCAATTCTATTCCCTGTACTGCTATTTAGTGGTCCCATTAATTTTGGAATTGAGTGGTGCTGATCTCTTGAGTAGAAAAAAGCAAGATATATGTAAGTCCTATAACTAAAGTGTGCAAACACTGTAGCCAGGAGTGTGAGCCCTGGAGAGAAGGTATGTGAGCACCACAGCAGAGAATGTCTGAGTCCCATAACTGAGGATATGTCACTTCATTCAGCACATATTAAGCTTTCAAAGTACGTGGCTTCCTGCAAGCACCACAGTATGTGAATCTCAATCATGACAAATACAGCAAAAAAAAGGAGGGGAGAAGAGGGAAAATTAAAACTGTACTATATGATTCAATGATCAAAGCTAGTAATTTTTCTAAAGTATATGAAACACAGATTTAAAAGTATATTTGAATGAAGTCCAGTGTTCATAGTTATGTAATTCATATTAGCCAAGATATGTAATCAACCTAAATTCTCATCAACACAATAAGCAAGAATCTGTGATAATCATATTCATTGGGATATTTTTCAGCCATTTAAAATAAAACTGTCATTTGGGACAAAATGATTGGAACTTGAACTGATTTTGTCAAATAAAATGGATAAAGAAGTGAAAGAAGATTACTAGACAGTTACAAATAGATGTGGAATATTAATACTGAAGGAAGTGAACCAGCAAACAATAAAAAAAGTTACTCTTAGATGGCAAAAATTGTAATGGCTCCTTGAGGGAAAGACGTGGATGAGATGGGGAGGGAGGATAACATAAAAGTGGTCTAGAGGATGGCACTAGAATTTTGGAGGTGGGCATGGTAAAATCTTATAAACAGAGAGGCATTAAAATTTATCCCAGAGTTTCTGCAACACTGTACATTTTTTAACCACACTCGGCTATGCTCAGGGTCTATTCCTAGCTTTGCTCAGGACGCCTTCCTGGCATGCTCGGGGGGCCATGTGGGATGCCGGTGACCAAATTCAGGTCGAGCACGTGCAAGGCAAGCGCCCTATCCGCTATTCTATCACTCCAGCCCTGAGCAACACTGTAAATTAGTGATGAATCCATATTTAAAAGAAGGAAAATAAAAATATTGCAAATGTATTTGCAATGGAATTTATAAGAATCGTTTATTAGGGGCCAGCGAGGTGGCGCAAGAGGTAAGGTGTCTGCCTTACAAGCGCTAGCCAAGGAAGGACCGCGGTTCGATCCCCCGGCGTTCCATATGGTTCCCCCAAGCCAGGGGCGATTTCTGAGCGCTTAGCCAGGAGTAACCCCTGAGCATCAAACGGGTGTGGCCCGAAAAAAAAAAAAAGAATCGTTTATTAAACAGAAAGACTTGATGTTTACAGCTGTACTACAACAAACTATCAATGTTGTTTTGTAAACTCTGTAACAACTGCTAATTAAACAGAACCAAAAAGAATAATTAATATTAGCTTATAATTATAAGAACAAGTATAGTTAAGTATATTGTAAGACACTTAATACTCTAAGGCAGTACACTTGCACACACATGCATACATACAAACAAACAATACCTAGGACAAATAGAAAAGAAGCAAATAACTCTGTGGTAGCAAACAATGGTATTCATATAAAATTAAAATACAAATATCCAAATAGAAGATTGGCAAATATGGTTATTAGCCTTTTGTCAGTAAATATTAATTGGACACAGACAGGTTTTTCAAATGCTGTGTGACTTATGTCTGTCTGATTTCACAATGGCAGAATTGAATTGTTGAGGCAGACTACATGCCTACTATTTATTTATTTTTTGTATCCCTTTACAGAAAAGTTCTGGTAAATTCTTTATAAACAACAATTTAAGGAATAATTGTTGGGGCCGGCGAGGTGGCGCTAGAGGTAAGGTGTCTGCCTTGCAAGTGCTAGCCAAGGAAAGGACCTTGGTTCGATCCCGCGGCGTCCCAACTGGTCCCCCCAAGCCAAGGGGAATTTCTGAGCACGTAGCCAGGAGTAACCCCTGAGCATCAAATGGGTGTGGCCCGAAAAACCAACAAAAAAAATAAAAAAATAATTGTTAAACCCAATAAGAAATCAAGATTCAAGTACCTAAATTGTACAAGAAAAGTACTTTATTTCATAGTAGTTTTATTTCAGTTGCTTGCATTGGAAGTCACACCCAGTGGTTGCTCCCAGTGGTGTTTGGGGAACCATGTCGTGCCAGGGATTAAACCTGGGGCTCCTTCCCTCATGCAAAGTTGGACTTTGGATGTACATGAAAAGCCCTTTGAGCTATCTCTACAGTCTCTACCAAAAATATTTTAAAATCAGCTTAATATAGTTCCATTTGTTTATCTCTGCTTCTACTTGTTTGGAGAGTGCTGTTTCCTCCTTGAAGATGGCTTTAGTCTCAATGTTATATAGTGTTTTACCAACATGTTGTTCTATATACCTTATGGTTTCAGGCCTAATATCAAGGTCTTTAATCCACTTGGATTTGATCTTTGTGCGTGGTTATTAGATGAGGGTCTGAGTTCACTTTTTTTCAACTACTTGTCCCAACACCACTTGTTGAAGAGGCTTTCCTTGCTCCATTTTGAATTTCTTGATCCTTTATCAAAGATTAGTTCATTATCTGTCTGGAAAACATTCTCTGAATACTCAAGTCTATGCCACTGATCTGAGGATCTGTATTCCACTACCATGCAGCTTTTATAACTATTGCTCTGTAACAGTTTAAAATTGGGGAAAGCAACACCTCTCATATTCCTTTTCCCAAGGATTGCTTTAGCTATTTGTGAGAGTTTATTGTTCCAAATGAATTTCAGGAGTGTTTGATCCACCTTTTTAAAAAAAAATTACCTGGGTATCTTTAGAGGGATTGCATTAAATCTGTACAATGCTTTGGGGGAGTATTGCCATTTTAATGAAATTAATCCTACCAATTCATGAGCAGGGTCTGTGTCTCCATTTCCTTGTGTCCTATCTTACATCTTGAAGCAGGATTTTGTAAATTTTTTTGTATACGTCCTTCACCTCTTTAGTTAAGTTGACCCCAAAGTATTTGAGTTTGTGTGGCTCTAATGTGAATAAAATTGTTTTTTTTTAATGTCCATTTCTTTCTTTATCATTATTGGTGTATAAGAAGGCCATTGACTTTTGCATGTTAATTTTGTAGCCTACCAGTTAGCTATATGAATCTATTGTTCCTAGAAGCTTTGTTGCAGAGTCTTTAGGGTTTTCTAAATATATTATCATGTCATCTGCAAACAGAGAGAGCTTGATTTCATCCTTACCTATCTGGATGCCCTTGATATACTTTTCTTGCCTAATCTCTATGGCAAGTACTTCTAGAATGATGCTGAATAGGAGTGGTGAGAGAGGGCAGCCTTGTCTTGTACCAGATTTTAGGAGAAAGGCTTTTAATTTATCTCCATTAATAATAATACTTGCCATTGGCTTGTGGTAGATGGCCTTGACTATATTGAGAAAAGTTCCTTTTATTCCCATCTTGATTATTAAGCCTAGAAGCTTCTGCACCTCAAAGGAAATAGTGCCTAAGATACAAAAGCCACCCACAGAATGGGAGAAACTATTCATCCAATACCCATCAGACAAAGGGCTAATATCAAAAATATACAAGGTACTGACAGAATTTAATAAGAAAAAATCATATAGCCCCATCAAAAATGAGGAGAAGAAATGAACAGACACTTCCTCAAAGAAGAAATACAAATGGCCACAAGATACAATAAAAAATATTCCATATTACTAATCATCAGGAAGATGCAAATCAAAACTACAGTGAGGCACCATCTCACACCATAGAGACTGGCATATCTTACAAAGAACAAGAGCAATAAGTGCTGGCAGGGATATGGAGAGAAAGAAACTCTTATTCACTGCTGGTAAGAATGCCCTCTAGTCCAGACTATATGGAAATTTCTCAAAAAACTGGAAATTGAGCTCACATATGATCCAGCTATTCCACTCCTAGGGATATACCCTAGGAACACAAAAATGCAATACAAAAATCCCTTCCTCACACCTATATTTATTGCTGCACTATTTACAATAGCCAGAATCTGGAAACAACCAAGATGCCCTTCAACAGATGAATGGCTAAAGAAACTGTAGTACATATACACAACGGCATATTATGCAGGCATCAGGAGAGATGAAGTCATGAAATTTTGCTAAACGTGGATGTACATGGAATTTATTATGCTTGAGTGAAATAAGTCAGAGGAAGATAGACACAGAATAGTCTCATTCATCTTTGGGTTTTAAGAAAAATTTAAAGAAAAAAAAAAGACATTAATGTAATAAGGTCCAGAGACGATAGAGTTAAGGGCTGGAAAGGCCAGAAGGAGTGGCTCAAAATTTGAAGCTTACCACAAAGAGTGGTGAACGCTGTTAGGGAAATAATTACACTAACAACTAGCATGACAATGTTAAAAATGAGGGAAGTTGAATGCCTGTCACAAATACAGGTAGAGGTGGTGGGAATGTTGTGCTGGTGGAGGGGGGTATTCTGTTTATGACTGACACCCACCTACAAATATGCTTGTATTCATGATGCTTAAATAAAGATTATTTTAAAAAACATTGGAAAAGAAAAGAAAAAATATTTTAAATTCAGAGACAAGTAAATATATGTAAAAAAGAGTAAATTAAAAACATTTAACATGCAATCACTAATTAGAAGTCTGAATAAATAAATAAAAAGACTTAAAAATTTGATAACTATTATATGTTCAATATAGCTAGAGGTAACATTCTTAAATGTCTAGACAACAAATAAATGGTTCAAATAAATAGAACCAAATCTTACAAAGGTATAGAATAAACAAACCTACAATTCTAATTAGCTATTACAATATGAATCTTTGAATACTACCATTTGAACATGAATGTAAAACTAAGTAAGAATAGGGACTACTTGAGTAAAGCTAAGTCATGAAACAAACTTGCATAAAAGAATTAAAACCAGACAAATGAAGTTTTCAGCCCATAGTAAATGTACTAGAAATAAGTAACAAAAATATCTGAAAACTTCCATATATTTAGAAATTTAATAATGCCTTCAATGCTATGCTTCACAAGGCAAATAAAAGTATTTTAAACTGATTTTAACTAAAATTTAAAATAAATTGTATACCTGAAACTCAATCATGAACAACTTGTAGATAATGTGTAGATAATAGATAATTGTTGGGAATTACTCCTGTCAGTGCTCGATAAACCATGTGGGAAGCCATGAATCAACTCAGGTTGGCTGCATGTAAGACAACTACCTTAACCAGTTTATTACTACTCTCATCAGATATTTTTTCTTACTGAAAAACATTGCATTGCAACATTTAAAAACATGTATCAAGATATGGTATGATGAAGTTAAAGCAGTATTTAGGGAAAATTTTATACTGAAAAACACTTATACACAAATAATGATAGAGAAGAAATGGACATTAAAAATTCACAATAGTGGCACCCAAACTCAAATATCTTGGGGTCAACTTAACTAAAGAGGTGAAGGACCTATACAAAGAAAACTAGAAAACCCAACTCCAAGAAATAAAAGAGGACACAAGGAAATGGAGACAGATGCCCTGTTCATGGATGGGAAGGATTAACAATTTCAAAATGGCAATACTCCCCAAAGCAGTGTACAGATATAATGCAATTCCTCTAAGGATATCCATGATATTCTTCAGATAAGTGGATCAAACACTCCTGAAATTCATTTGGAACAATAAACACCCATGAATAGCTAGAGAAACCCTTAGGAAAAAGAATATGGGAGGAATCAGTTTCCCGAACTTTAAATTGTATTATAAAGCAATAGTCTGGGGCCAGAACAGGTGGTGCAAGCAGTAGGGTGTTTGCCTGGCAAGAGCTAACCTAGAATGGACCTCGGTTTGGTGGTACCTGATTCTGGGGATAAAAGCAAGGGTCTGTGGAAGGCGGGAGGCTTTTTTCCTGAGGCTTATTCTTAGGCCTTTTGGATTCGGCCTCTTCATGGAATAAAGAACTGTTTTCTTCGGAAGCCGGCATGCCTGTTGGCTTTCTTCCCGCATTCACCTCAGAACAGCCGGCTGAACAGAGTAACAGACACGTGGTCCGAGCTGGAGGAGAAAGGCCTCATTCTCCATCCCTCCATCAGTCAACCTCATCAGGGACTGATTTGCAACAATCCCCCGGTGTCCCATATGGTCCTCCAAGCCAGGAGCAATTTCTGAACGCATAACCATGAGTAACCCCTGAGTGTTACTGGTGTGGCCCACAAAAACAAATCAAACAAACAAAAGCAATATTTATTAAAACAGCATGGTACTGGAATAAAGACAGATGCTCAGATCAATGGAATAGACTGGAGTATTCAGAGAATGTTCCCCAGGCATACAATCAATTAACCTTGATGAAGGGGCAAGAAATGCAAAATGGAGCAAGGAAAGCCTTTTCAACAAGTGGTGCTGGGACAAATGGTCAGCCACATGCAAAAGAGCGAACTCAGACCTCCATCCAACACCATGCACAAAGGTAAAACCTAAATGGATTTAGACCTTGATATCAGACCTGGAACCATAAGGTAAATAAATAGAACAACATGTAGGTAAAAACACTGTAACTTTGAGACTATAGGCCTCTTCAAGGAGGAAACATCACTCTCCAAACAAATGGAAACGGAGATAAACAGATAGGACTATATTAAGCTGAGAAGCTTCTGCACCTCAAAAGAAATAGTGACAATTATACAAAGGCCACCCACAGAATGGGAGATAAGGGGCTAATATCTAAGATATACAAAGTACTGACTGAACTTAACAAGAAAAAACATCTAACCTCATCAAAAATTGGGAAGAAGAAATAAACAGACATTTCCTCAAAGAAGAAATACAAATGGCCAAAAGGCACATAAAAAATGCTCCACAACAATAATCATCAGGGAGATGCAAGTCAAAACAACAATGAGGTATCATCTCACAACACAGAGACTGGCATACATCACAAAGAATGAGAACAATCAGTGCTGGTGGGGATGTGGGGAGAAAGGAACTCTCATTCACTGCTGGTGGGAATGTCATCTAGTCCAGCCTTTATGGAAAACAATATGGAGATTCCTCAAAAAGCTGGAAATTGAGCTCCCAAACGATCCAGCTATAACAGTCCTAGGGATATACCCTAGGAACACAAAAACACAACACAAACATTCCTTCTGCCACCTATATTCATTGCAGCGCTATTTACAATAGCCAGAATCTGGAAACAACAAAGGTGCCCTTCAACAGATGAATGGCTAAAGAAACTGTGGTACATATGCACAATGGAATAGTATGCAGCTGTCAGGAGAGATAAAGTCATGTAATTTTCCTATACGTGGATGGACATGGAAACTACTATCCTGAGTGAAATAAGTCAGAAGGAGAGAGATAGACACAGAATAATCTCACTCATCTATGAGATTTAAGAAAAATAAAAGACATTATTGTAATAATACTCAGAGACAATAGAGATAAGGGCTAGAAGGACCGGCCCATGGTATGACGCTTACCACAAATAGTGGTGAGTATAGTTAGAGAAATAATTACACTAACAGCTTTCATGACAAGGGTAATGAGTGAGAGAAGTAGAATGCCGGTCTCGAATACAGTCAGGGTGGGAGAGGAGGGAGATGGGGGACACTGGTGTTGGAAATGTTGCACTAGTGAAGGGGGATGTTCCTTTTATAACTAAAACCCAACTACAAACATGTTTGTAACTGCGGTGCTTAAATAAAGATATTATTTTTAAAGAAAGTAGAAAAAAGAAGACTTCCATGTGCCAGCCTGAGGCCTCAGAGTACTGAAGTTTCTTTGTTTTGGGTCCTGATCCTATGTTTCTCTTCTGATTGCTGATTTCTTATCTTTTAGTATTCTTTGTAATAAATTAGTAAGTAACTAACTGTGTTTCCTTTGTTCTGTGTGCTATACTAGCAAATTAATCAAACTTGAGAATGCAGCCCTGGGAACCTATGATTTATAGTCTGTCAGTCAGATAATAAACTGGGCTTACAAAGGTCACCTGATTTCTGAGGAAGAGATGGTGGGAACTGCCAATCTATAGCTAGTGGTTCAGAAATACAGGTAGCTGCCTGGGACTTGCCTGGGCTTGTGGCCAGTTTCTGAAGTGGAGAGTGCTCTTGGGGCACTGATCCCAAATTCAGGGCCATCTCTAGGGAGTGTCAAAAAGGAACATAATTCTCACACACTCTACTGACATCCCAGAATTCCTTGCTGGTGTGAAGAAGCCTCCATACAAGTTAAAATGAAATGCAGAATACTAACAGACACATTCAATAAACTTACCCAATAAATTCTACAAATTACAAAAATTAAATTTTTCACTAAACATCTTCACACAAAACACTAGTTTGGATGGTTTCATAATTAAATTGTATAAAACATTAAGGAACAATAATAATAAGGAAGGAGAGAGGGAAAGCAAGAAAGAAAAGAAAGAAAGGAAAGCAAGCAAGCAAGAAAGAAAAGCAAGCAAGAAATAAGAAAGAAAGAAAAAGAAGAAAGAAGAAAGAAAGAAAGAAAGAAAGAAAAAGAAAGAAAGAAGAAAGAAAGAAAGAGGAAAGAAAGAAGCAAGAGAAAGAAAGAAAGAAAGAAAGAAAGAAAGAAAGAAAGAAAGAAGAAAGAAAGAAAGAAGGAAGAAAAGAGAAGAGAAAGAAAAAAGAAAGAAAAAGAAAGAAAGAAAGAAAGAAGAAAGAAAGAAAGAAAGAAAGAAAGAAAAGAAAGAAAGAAAGAAAGAAAGAAAGAAAGAAAGAAAGAAAGAAAGAAAGAAAGAAAGAAAGAAAGAAAGAAGAAAAGAAGAAAGAAGAAAGAGAAAGAAAAGAAAGAAAGAAAGAAAAGAAAGAAAGAAAGAAAGAAAGAAAGAAAGAAAGAAAAAGAAAGAAAGAAAGAAAGAAGAAAGAAGAAAAAGAGAAGAAGAAAGAAAAAAGAAAGAAAAAAGAAAGAAAGAAAGAAAGAAGAAAAGAAAAGAAAAAGAAAGAAAGAAGAAAGAAAGAAAGAAAGAAGAAAGAAAAAGAAAAAAGAAAGAAGAAAGAAAGAAAGAAAAAGAAAGAAAGAAGAAAGAAAGAAAGAAAGAAAGAAAGAAAGAAAGAAATTAGAAAGAAGGAAGATGAATGAAAGAAAGAAGGAAGGAACAAACGAAAAGAGAAGGATGGAAGGGTAAAAAGGAATGGAGGGAAGTAGGTAGAATGGAAGGAGAGACGAAAGAAAGGATTGTAGAAGGAAGGATGATAGGAAGAAAGGATAGAAAGGAAGGAAATGAGGGAAGGATGGTAGAAAGGAAGGAAGAAATGGAGGGAGGAAAGGAAGGAGAGAATAAATATGGGAAAGAGAATTAAATTTTCTTTTACTTTAGGATGACATAGCAATCTATGTAAAAAAAGTTGCAAAACAACTTTTAGAATAAGTGAAATAAGCAGGTCAATACTAAATAAATCAGCATGCTACTACATAATAACAAATGATCCAAAATAAAATTATAATAATAGCATTTATAATAAAAATTTTAAGTAAAAATTAACGATAGATTTTAAAATATATATGCTCAAGAGCTGTATATTAAAAAATACATATTAGTGGGGCTAGAATGATAGCAGAGCATTTGCCTTGTATTGGCCAACCCAGGACGGACCCGGGTTCTAGTCCAGACATCCCAGATAGTCTCCTGAGCCTGACAGGAGCGATTTCTGAGTGCAGGGCCAGGTGTAAACCCTGAGTGCCACTGGATGTGGCTCCAAAAAAACAATATATATATAACAAGGCAAAGGATTTAATAAACAAGGGCAAAGACTTAATGAACAGGTAAAATGTTGCACATATGGAAGATGATATTTTAAACATACCATTTCTTCCTAATTTATCTAAATTTAATCTTTTTTTTTGTTTTGTTTTTGTTTTTGTTTTTTGGGTTACACTGGCAGCGCTCAGGGGTTACTCCTGGCTCTATGCTCAGAAATTGCCCCTGGCAGGCTCGGGGGACCATATGGAATGCCGAGATTTGAACCACTGTCCTCCATGCTATTTCTCTGGCTCCCTCTAAATTTAATTTTTTTGTGAATTCCATATTATACATTTTTTATTCACAAGTTGATACAAAAATGTAGAGGGATAGTTTTATTATTCAGTGATCACTTGTTTAAGGCCCTGAGTTTGATCCCAGCAAAACACACACACTATACAAATAAATATACATATATATGTAAAGAATATGAAAATAAAAAATTATAAAAGAATAAACTATAAATCACAATATTTCCTATTTTAAGACCTATTGGGGGCACTCTACTAATATAGAGTATTATATAACTAAAATTAATATTTTCTTTGTCAACTATTCTTTAATTTAGAAAATAGAATGACATTTTCCTGCTCCTCTTTTGTTTTCTCATGATCATATTTAAGCACGACCATCTCTTTCTCTGTTCTCTCCTTATCCTCACTGATAGACATCACAGATATAATAAGGGGAAAGTGAATGATGACGACAAACAGCAATATAAAAAACACAGAATGGTTTCACTTATAGAGACATAAATTAGTGGGAAGAAACAAAAGTAGATCAATATACTCATGTTCAAATGATTTATTGAAGTAAATTATACCTTAGTTAAATATAACTGAAAAAAAAAGAATCTAAAATCCATAAGGGGTAAAGTATAAAGTAATTATTTTTATTTATTTACCTCTTATTTAGGTCATAAAAAATTTGAGACTCCCGTTATTTTACCATGAAGGTATTCTACCTCAAAGCACTGTATCTTTTTCTCATTAAATCTAGAAAAAGTACTACTTACCAATATAGTTCTTTGACATGGCCACTTCTCTGACTTCAATATGAACAGAACCTCTTGGTATCTGCACAACTTCCATGTATCCTGGAACACAGAAATTATCCAATAATAAGTAATCTTGATCCACAGATGAATGTCTAATAACCATTAAGTATAACAGTTTCCTTACCCTGCCATTCTTATTTTTACTTTGAACATTATATATTATGATATATAAGCAAACTTCCCTTTGGGTTTATGAATACATATAGGGTATTTTTTTTTTCATAATTATCTCAAGAAATGGTCAAAGCCTTTATATAGGTAATATTAGTTCATGGGCTGTTTTTTTTTTTTCTCAACACATGGTCTTCATATCAATGTTGTGTGGGAATTCCCATCTAGAGGCAATGTCTAAGTGAGGTTGAGTGAAAGGAATGTAATTTCTTAAAATCTCTTACATGGAATCCCATTTAATGTTTAAAGGACTGAATGCAATTTTGGGGTGGGTGAGTATAGTCTACCTAAATAAAGAAATTTAAAAGTAAGGGGATGGGAATGAAGTGTCTTGGATAATTTAAGTACACCAGAGGTGTGAGGAAGAGTTCGCTCAACACACTCACCTCCTCTGGGCAACGAATCATTGAAGAACCCTTCAATGGCATCGCATGTGCTTCCATCCCCTCCACAGACTCGACATCTATCTTCCCTAGCATCGGATCCCAAAATATTATCACAACCTACATGCTGAAAACAGAGAAGAATATTCAGTGTGTCAAAAAGAGGGATTCTTGGAGCCATAACTGTCAAATAAATAATTTTTTATAATGTTTTTTTTCCAGTAAAGGAAATCAATACAGGAAGTACTTTCCCCTTTTGTCACATTTACCTAAACTTTCTAATAAGTTGTGTAACATTTTTCGACACTTAAGTTTGAAGGGGAAATTTTTGCTTCCCCAAGAATGCCTGGATTTTTTTTTTATGTTGTTTTGTTTGTTTTCGTTTAGTTTGCCACATCCAGTGGTGCTCTGGAGAATACAAATAAAACCTGGGATCAAAATTAGGTAGGCTGGATGCAAGGCAAGCACTTTACCCACTATACTAAATTTCCAGCCCAAGGATTTCTTCTTCCTTTCATAGACACCATGTTTTAATGTCCTAATTGTCACAAGCTCTTATTCAGTTTTTAAAATGCAGAAATAGAAAAAAAATGACACAAGCTCCTATAGAGGGTTGGACAAGAAAGAGTATTGACTCTTATTACAATTTATCTTTTTGAAACCACTGGACTATGGTTAGTGTCAAGGTTGAGTTGTGAAATTCTTGCCTGAGTAAATCTTCAAAAATGAATACCTGTTTTTCACCAGCTTAACAAGACTCATAAACCAAAGGAGATGCAAGCATGTATACATGTAAAAGCTTTAATTTAAATTTTAATTTGCATTTAATCATAGAATTAAAAAATATAGACATTGCCATACACGGTGATGCTTAGTACTTACTCCTGGCTTTTCACTTAGGGAATTACTCTTGGCAGTGCTCAGGGGACCATATGGGGTGCCCAGGTTCAATCCTGGATCAGTTACATGCAAGGTAAGTGCCCTATCCACTGCCTCTAGATGTATATTTTATTTATATTTAATTTTGGCCCTTGAATGTGTACATTTGATTGTTAGTCACTAGTATAATCACTGAACAAAATATGTACTGAATCTTTGTAATCTAAAAATTTTACCACTGAGATAGCACAGTGGTAGGGCGTTTGCCTTGAAAGCAGCCAATCCAGGACGGATGGTGGTTCAAATCCCAGCATCTCATATGGTCCCTTGTGCCTGCCAGGAGCGATTTCTGAGTAGTCAGGAGTAACCCCTGAGTGCTGTCATGTGTGACCCAAAACAAAACAAGACAAAGAAAAAAAAATTTAGTACTATCACAGAAATAGCCCTTCTCTCAAGTAAATAAAGTAACACACACACACACACACACACACACACACACACACACACACACACACTATGTTTGGAACTCAGAGACAAGTAGCCAAAAAGACAGAAACTTTTACATGAAGTTATGAGTGAGACCAAGCAAACGAGACAGTATATTTATTTCTTCTTTCTCAGTTTCTGGGATTAGTTTTGTGCTTATCTTTAAAGTAAAACAAAAACAAACCAGGAAAAAAGTTATGACAAGAGTGGTTTTTGTGGCTTTTCTTATTATGATAAGATTCATTTACAACTCTAGGAAAAGAGAATGATTTTTCTCTTACAATTCCCAACTAGTCTGGCTAATTCTCTGAAGTAAATACTTTAATAAGGTAAAGACTAACTCAATCATCAAAACCACTGTAAATGCTTCCAAGAAGACAAAGGAGCAGCATAAGGGTTTCACACTTTGAGAGAAAATTATGCTACAAAACATATCAAGTAAACTTTCAATAAGAACACATGGCAGCCACATGAAACAAGCTGAGTTCTGTTCTACTTTGTATCCTATCATGTTGTAAACAGAGAAAAATAAAGATTAAATCCAAAACATTTATTTTGGATGTTTTTTGATTTTTAAAAATAAAAACAAACTCCAAAATATTTCTAATAATCACTATAACCTTATCTTGAACACCAGAATAAATCGCATTTGCATGATGTTTGAATAAGAATGCTCATTTTATCTTTGTAAGGATTGTCATCCTTATTGTCAATGGTATTTCTCTAAAAGGTGCACTGAACACCTTGACTAGGAGATACTATCTGAAGAAATAAGCACACAAAAAAAGAGTAAAATTTATATCTGAGCAACCTTGCATTCTCCATTGATACAGATATCCAGTGAATCCGAATTGCATTGAGTCCCATCAATCACTGCAGGGGCACGCTCAGTATAAAAATTGTAACCTTCAGCCAAGCAGTTCAATGCGCAAGGTTTTACCCCACCTAGAAAAACAGAGTAAAGAGAAATAAGTGCTTCTTATATGGAGCAGTACTTCCATCGTATCCAAAGCAAATTTATAATTTATACAGATAGCATTCTTGACTTTAAGTGAGTATGTAATTTTCCTCCTAAAATCAAATTTACTTTTAATTGTAGATATAGCTTAAAGGAGGACTCACAAAACAGCTTAAAGGTTTAAAATGTTTTAAGTTTTAAGGTTTTTAAAATCTGTTAAAGGTTTAAGGTTTAAAACTTTTAGATATTCCAATATTTTTTAGGTCAAAGGTATCACAGAGGATCATATTTTTTAACTAATAGATGAAATAAATATTATTTTACAAAACTAAGGGAGAAACTTTATGGATATTTGAAACAATAGGGCTAGTACAACAAATAGAAATTTCTGCAACATAAGTCACTTATTATTAAAGCTAATCAAAACTACTTCAAGCAGGAATATGTTTATCATAAAACAAAACTAAGTTGGTATCTGCCTTAAATATACTACATGTCATGAATAAGGCTTTAGCATAAGGATAAACCTTAGGAGATAAGTAATTTTAATTAATTCTTATGTTCTCAGTAAATAAAATATAAACACTATATTTAGTATTAATTAAATAATTTCAATAGTATCTGATTTTATTTTGTGAATAATACATGTAATAATTGGAATATTTTTACTTGGTCATTGCAGTTTGCATTTTCTAATGTTGATTTGAAAAATAGAAACTAATAGTAGCATTTTTACAAAGCAGAGTATATATAATAAATTCATTGCATATTGGGAAAATAGCAATAAATATTGATTTATTTAACAGACAGAATTTATTTTTATATACCAAAGCATTATAAATGTTTTGAATTACAATACCACAATAAAGCAACTTTTAAGATTTTACTTAATAAATATATGTAAAACCATACACCTAAAATTACAAAGCATATCCAGAAAGCATAACATAATTATAAATAAAGCGATAAATTGAAGAATATATAAAACTACAACATTCATAAACTTTAGAAACCTGATATTGTTAAAATATTAGTTGCCCCTGAATTGACTATAATATCAAAATGGTAATGATCAGAGACTCAGCATTTTTTCTGTATAAAATTTAATTCAGACAAAAAAAAGCCAAAACAGAAAAAAATTAAAAGTGAAAAAAAATTTTTTTTTGGTTTTTGGGCCACACCCAGCTGTGCTCAGGGGTTACTCCTGGCTCTCTGCTCAGAAATAGCACCTGGCAGGCACAGGGACCATATGGGATGCCGGGATTTGAACCAACCACCTTAGGCCCTGGGTCAGCTGCTTGTAAGGCAAACACCGCTTTGCTATCTCTCTGGCCCCAAGAAATTTAATTCAGAAATTTATACATGAGTACAAAGCATTTAAAATAGCCAAAGAACTCTACAAAAAGATACTCACCTTGGGAGGGGACACATATTATCTATATACAAATTATATAGTTCTAGTAATAAATAAACTATATACAAAATATAATCTGAGCTTGGGATTAACAATCTATCATCAAAACAAGTAGAATCTACAAATCCACCATAAATACACACTATGTCCCTATTATTTTAGAATGTAGATCTAGCTGTACATATTTTGTATGTCTAAGAAAACTAAGACAATATCTTCCAGGCATATAGCATGGAGAGATAGAACAGCAGAAAAGGCTCTTGCTTTGCATTTGACAGACCAGGATTTAATCTCTGGTGCTGTATATGGTCCCCTGTATATGATGAGCCCTGTCAGGAATGATCCCTAAGCTCAGAGCCAGTCTGAAGCACTCTGCCTGGTGTGGCTTAAAAACCAAAAGGAAAAGAAAAAAGAAAATGTCTTCTTGAATAGAGATAAAGACTAACATAAAAACAAGGACCACACAAGAAAAATGTTGAAAAATTAGAATACATTGACATATTAAAATATTACACTCATCCAAAGCCTGTTTTAAAAGTAACAGGAAAACTATAGTCTCTGAGATAAAACTTATAAAATATATTTCACGGTGCTTGAAAGATCTTACAGAGGTTAGGGTACTTGTTTTACATGTGGCCACTAAAGCACTGCCAGGTATAGTCTCAACACTCCCTTCCCCGAATTTCATGTATAAATACTTTTAAAAAATTAAAAATGAACAGTTTTGTACATTTACACAATGGAATATTATGCAGCCATCAGGAGAGATGAAGTCATGAAATTTTCCTATATGTGGATGTACATGGAATCTGAGTGAAATAAGTCAGAGGGAGAGAGATATGCACAGAATAGTATGAATCATCTATGGGTTTTAAGAAAAATTAAAGACATTATTGTAATAAGGCCCAGAGACAATAGTAAAGGGCTGGAAGGGCCAGAAGGACCGGCTCACAATTTGAAGCTTACCACAAAGAGTAGTGAATGCTGTTAGGGAAATAACTACACTAACAACTTGCATTACAATGTTAAAGAATGAGAGAAGTAGAATGCCTGTCTTGAATACATCAGGGGTGGGGAAGGACAGCGGGGGCATTGGTGGTGGAAATGTTGCACTGTTGAAGGGGGGGTATTCTATTTATGACTGAAACCCAACTACAATCATGCTTGTAATAATGGTGCTTAAATAAAGATTTTATATATTAAAAAAAGAAGAAAATAAAAAGAAAAAAAACCTCTCTAAACGAGAGTCAGATATTGAATGATTTTATATATATATATATATATATATATATATATATATATATATATATATATATATATATATAAAGTTTGGTCATTGTAGTTTTGAGGAAAAATGAACATTTTTGTCTATTTTAAGATTTTATGAAATAAGACACATAAATGTTGACAATAAGCACATGAACATAATCAGTGATATCAATGATCAGAAAATGTAAATTAAAACTGCACTGAGATATATAGTCATTAGAAGACTAAAAATACCAAATGTTGGCAAGGAACTGGAATAAATTAAGATGGAGTACTCACACATCATTGGTAGTACAATCAATTTTTTTTTTAAATATCTAGCCATTTCTTTAAAACTGAAGTCATTCCTACACTATTTCCCAGCAATTCTACTCCCAAGTATTTACTCAAGAGAAACAGAAACACATGCTCACAAAAAGACTTTTACACAAATGTTCATAGCAGCTTATTTCATAACATCTGAAAAATTAGAAACAATTCAGTTTTACAGAAGTAGCAAATGGAAAAATGTACTGGTTGCTACAATGGAATACTGCTCAGTAATAAAAAAGAATGGACAACTCCTATATGCAATAACATGGATGCTTCTCAAAAGCATTAAGTTTAAACTGTTTTGCACAAAACAATAAATATGCCATGATTTCATTTCTATGATATTTGAAACAGACAATACCAATTGATGGTAAAAAGAAATCAAAACAGTATTTTTATAGTGGAAGAAATAGGCAGAAATAACTATTGACTGGGAAGAACCTTGAGGAGCATGAGAATTTGGGATAAAATGGTAGTGTTCTATATCTCAATAGGTTTAATTTAGAGGTTTATAAAATTTTAAAACTCAGGTAAATAAATAACTGTTAAGGCTTACATTTTATTATAATTAACCTTACCTCAGAAATAAAAAATCTACTAAATTATTGTTAATGTTATGAAAGCTAAATGTTTCAAGGAAATTCTCTTAACATCTACAATTAATTTTTAAATACAGCAAAAATAATGGATTAATGAAAAGACAAAGTGATAACTAATTAAGTAATAAAGAAAGAAGGGTAAAAATATTCATGATAGAATCTTGGTAGCTAACATGTAGTTGTCACTGTAAAATATAGTTTTGCTTTATATTGGAAGATTTTCAAAAATGTTAGAAAAACAAAAAAACAATAAAAAAAAATTTTTAAGTATATTCAGTTTCCAAGAGAAAAATTCTAAGAAAATTTAGTTTATATTTTGAGAGTCTAGGAAAACTTCTTGTGCTTGCAGAACATTAGCGTTTGATACATGCCCAAATTAAAGAGTGGAAACGTTCCCAAGCACTAAAATAAGAATGATAATAATTATGGAAAGATCCTTAACCTTTGACCAAGATAGAAGACATCTTTCTGGCCTCTTTTCAGATTTACATTGTAATTTGTTTGTTGCTTTGGTTGGTTTGGTTTGGTTTGGTTTTTGGGTCACACCAGGAAGCAGCACTCAAAGTCACTCCAGGCTCTGTGCTCAGAAATTACTTCTTGTAAATTCAGGAGACATAAGGGATCCAGGGATCAAACCTGGGTTGGCCACCACGTGCAAGGCAAATGCTGAACCTGCTGTGTTATGGCTTCACCCTATAATTCATTTGAGTGTGATAATTTCTTTTTTTTTTATTACTAAAATTTAATTTTTCTGTTAGTTATGACGATGCATATATTGCAAGAACTTTGTTAATTCTTTTTTATTTTTATTTTTATTTAAACAACTTTATTATATACATGATTGTGTTTGGGTTTCAGTCATGTAAAAAACACCACCCATCACCAGTGCAACATTCCCATCACCAATGTCCCAAATCTCCCTCCTCCCCAACCAACCCCCACTTGTACTGTAGACAGGCTTTCTATTTCCCTCGTACATTCTCATTATTAGGATAGTTCAAAACATAGTTATTTCTCTAACTAAACTCATCCCTGTTTGTGGTGAGCTTCATGAGGTGAGCTGGAACTTCCAGCTCTTTTCTCTTTTGTGTCTGAAAGTTATTATTGCAAGAATGTCTTTCATTTTTCTTAAAACCCATAGATGAGTGAGACCATTCTGCATCTTTCTCTCTCTCTCTCTGACTTATTTCACTCAGCATAATAGATTCCATGTACATCCATGTATAGGAAAATTTCATGACTTCATCTCTCCTGACAGCTGCATAATATTCCATTGTGTATATGTACCACAGTTTCTTTAGCCATTCATCTGTTGAAGGGTATCTTGGCTGTTTCCAGAGTCTTGCTATCGTAAATAGTGCTGCAATGAATATAGGAGTAAGGGCTCAGCTATACCACTCCTAGGAATATGCCCTATGCCCTAGGAACACAAAATACGATTATTTCTTTGTTTTTCTTTTGTTAGTTTATTTGTTTATTTGTTTGTTGTTTTTGAGCCACACCCAGGAGTGCTCAGGGCTTGCTTACTCTGAGCATTGTATACAGGGATTGCTCCTGAAAAACTCAGGAGGCCATATGGGATTCTAGAATCATACCAAGGTCAATCACATGTAAGGCAAGTACCCTACATTCTATATTATCTCTCTGGTATCAACAATGATAATTTGTTATATTGATTATAATATAATAGTTATATGACACAAGAAGTCAACTACTCTAAAATATTGTCTGGTTTCATTTTTTTTTTAAACTTTGTACTCTTGTTAAATAGAATCATGGTGGGTTTTGGTTTCTTAATATATTATTTCTTTGGAGGCCACACCTGGCCATGCTCAAATCACCATGCTATGCCAGGAACCTGAGACTTCTACATACAAAACATGAACTCCAACCACTCTGACCCTAGGCCTTTAGAAGCTGTTGCTGATGATTTATACAACTAAAAAATTTTTATTAAAGGGAAATTGAAATAGAAAAGTTATTAGAACTATAAGCATTTTTATCTGATTTGCACCACTAACTTTTACTAATATGTGATTAATATTTGTGTTTATATATTCTTTATGCTTACAAGATAGGTTATACCTTACCTCCAGTATATGGTTTCCAGTTATAATACTTTCCACGGAAAGGCATATTGTCAAAATCTGCACATTGTTTCTCTCGAAAATCTCTGGCTCCTAAAGGACATGGCTAAAAATAAAATAAAATAAAACCATAAGTGTTGTGATTGTTTGAAAATACAAAATCCAAGAGATAGTGTCTCTAAAATTAATTAATTAATTAATTAAAATGCCTACATTACATCATAATAGTTAATTTATTATAAATAAGGTTATATAAATCTGCAGTTATTCAGATAAAGTCATCTGAATTATAATATCAGTAACATAAGAAATAATTAAAGTAGTTTATGTGTATTTTATTTTGTTTTACTTGGGGCCACACCCAGCAGTGCTCAGGGATTACTCTTAGCTTTATACTCAGGGATCACTCCTGGCAGGGCTTGGGGGGATTTATGCCATCAAACCCATGTTGCTCAGGGCAAGACAAGCACCCTACCCACTTGCTGTACTATTTCTCTGGGCCCAACTAAAAAAATTTAAACAAACCTAAGGTTTAGACAGTTTATTAATTTTATAGTCAGATGTATGTTATAGTCTACTTTGTAACTGGTTCATCAGATGTCTCTTTATAAGCACACATAAAAAGAAGGTGATGAAACTAAAACACAAAATCCTTTTTGGTAACAGTATTTGAGGCCCAGTTGCTATGACTAATAACTCTTTATTTTAAGGAATCAAGGGTAACATGACATTCAGCACCATTAATTGTGGTTTGGAATCCTACAACTATTGCTGTTTACTGTCTAGTCCTGACAAAAACCATATTTAAAGATGAAGAGTGAGCTGGTTAAGTGCTAGTCATCAAGTCTAAACACCTTCAAATTAAAGAAATTTTAACTTACTAAGATTTACATTTAATCTATTGAAAATTCAGAAAATTAAATACTAAATTGTCTTATGAATAAAGAACATAAATACACAACAAATACTGAATTGTCTCATAAATTCACAATGTGAATACAGAAAGAATTTGGTGGCCAGGAAGAAGGATATTCCATGAGAGAAGAGAGGGTTATTTACTTTTAACAACTGGGAATACTTCTACATAAAGTTTTTAAAAAGGAGAATCTTGTCAAAGTCTAACTTTTTCACCTCCTGGGACAACCTAAACTTAATCTTAAATTCGTATAACTCCCATAGCATTTGAGCAATGTGACCTTATTTGACATCTTTTTAGAATCCTGCAGCTGCAGCACTACAATGCAAATTAAAGAACTCTTTTTGCTTCTGCACTCTCCCAGGTGAGATTAATTTTCCAGCTGATATCTTTGGGGTCCTTTTTTGAATAGGACACATATTTTCCTCCCTTTCGACTAGGTTCCAGCCGTATCCATGCCTGACTTCTGCCACATCAGTAGGCCTAACTCCACATATCTTGAACCTCTGCTTCCTCTCCACCCTTTCATGTCCAGTTCTACATCTCCTGAACCATACAACCATGACTTACTCATCAAATCTTTGGTTTCTAAGTTATACTTCCTGTCACTGAGTAAAGAGGTGCAGGAAAAGAAAAGAACAATTCTCAGTCTAAGCCCTCAGAGATTTCTAGGGTCTAACTGCAAAGATTCACTCCATCACTGCAGGAGCATGACAGAAGCCCACCAAATTCAATGAATGATAACTGTAACAGGAAAGTATCAGCATCAGCCAGCTCTGTAAACTCTCAGAGAATGACTTTAATGACATCATGGTAAGGATGTGTAAAGAGTTCAAAGAAACAATGACCCAGGTCATCAAAGTACAAGAAAGAGTCAAGATGAGAAAACTACAATCAGAAATAAAGAGTATGGTAGGTGATATAAAAATTTTCAATAGAATTTCTGATCAGCAAAAAAAAAAAAAAAAAAAAAAGCAGCTTAAAAAAGATCAAGGAGCTCAAAGATGGAGGAATCTCTGGGACAACAACAGAAGATGGAAGAAAGAGTCTGAACAGCACACCAGAGAATTATGGGATGAATTTAAGAGAAATAATATAGAAATCACAAGTCCCTGAAGAATAGAAAGGCAAATTTTATGAATAACCATCAATTAAAGATATCATAGAATTTTCTGAGTTAAACATCCAGAGTCAAAGGCCTGGAGGAAACCAGTTGAAAATACTCAAATAAAAAAATTCCAAGATACGTGGAGTTTTGACAAATGATAAAAGCAAAAGAAACATGTTGAATATTGAAAGCATCAAAATTGAAAAAGAACTTGCAAAGGAAAGTCATAGATTCAGAGTAGATATATCAAAAGAGAATCTATGAGACAGAAGAAAACAGAGGAATATAGTGCAAAAATTCAATGAAATGAATGTCACCAAGAATACTCTATCCAGCTGGATTATCATTCATATTTGAAGGCACCATACAGAGCAGCATGGACAGTCAAAGATAGGGAATTCAGTCTTGAAACAAGTTTTGCCAAAACCATTAAAGGATTTTTTTTTTGAGTGTGGTTTTTGGGTCACACCCGGCAGTGCTTAAGAGGTTATTCCTGGCTCCAGGCTCAGAAATTGCTCCTGGCAGGCACGGGGACCATATGGGGCACTGGGATTCGAACTGATGACCTCCTGCATGAAAGGCAAACGCCTTACCTCCATGCTATCTTTCCGGCCCCTAAAGGAAATTTTTTAACTTAATTTAATTTTGTTTGTATGGAGGCCAAACCAGAAAGTGCTCAATTACTCCTGACTCTTCACTTAGGAATCACTCCTAAACAGCTTGGAGGAATAACATAGGTACCAGGGATCAAACTGAGTTCAGTTGCTTATAAATCAAGTACCCAACCCACTATAATACCTTTCCAGTCCCTACGAATTTTTTTTTTAAGGCATGACAAATCTATCAGCACTTGATATAGAGTATGGAATGACACGTGGTGTTTTATAGATGCCCTCTACTAAATTAAGAAAAGTTTAGGGGGCTGGAGAGATAGCATGGAGGTAAGGCATTTACCTTGCATGCAGAAGGTCAATGGTTAGAATCCGGCATCCCATATGATCCCCCTGAGCCTGCCAGGAGCAATTTCTGAGCATAGAGCCAGGAGTAACCCCTGAGTTGCCGGGTGTGACCCAAAATCCAAAAAAAAAAATTTATATACTCCCTACTCACTAAAGGATTTTATAGGTTTCCAATAACAAATTTACATTTCATCTATACAGAAGATTCTAAGTCTGAATCAGAAGTCTGATCAAAAGTATATTTTACATCTATAGGGATTTTTTTTTGGGGGGGGCCACACCCGGCGGTGCTCAGGGGTTACTCCTGGCTGTCTGCTCAGAAATAGCTCCTGGCAGGCATGGGGGACCATATGGGACACCGGGATTCGAACCAACCACCTTTGGTCCTGGATTGGCTGCTTGCAAGGCAAATGCCGCTATGCTATCTCTCCGGGCCCTATAGGGATTTTTTTATTACAATCTTTTAATTATGAATGCAGCTACTTAAACAGATATATAGTGTAATATTTTCTAGCATAAGGCCAATATTTTTATTAGGGTAAAATACATCTTTATAATTATTCATATTTTTCCCTTAAAATATTCTTAATTCCCTTTAGTCTTACAGTTATAAGATTTATCTATTTCAGGTAATTTTTTTTGTTTGTTTTTGGGGCCACACCCATTTTATGCTCAGGGGTTACTCCTGGCTAAGCACTCAGAAATTGCCCCTGGCTTGGGGGGACCATATGAGATGCTGGGGGATCAAACCGCAGTCCTTCCTTGACTAGCGCTTGCAAGGCAGACACCTTACCTATAGTGCCACCTCACCGGCCCCTATTTCAGGTAAATTTTAAAATGCATTAGCACAGAATTATTCATAATATTAGTTTTTTAATTTATATACCATAAAAGTTTTTTGAAAATAAAGTTATTTTAACTATCATTTATTTATAATTTTGTCGAATTTCAGGAGTTTGGCTCTATTCATTTATATTTGGGTAGGTGTCACCACTTCAAAAATTAGAGTGAGAGAGCAAGAAAGAGAGAGAAGAGAGCTATATATGGCATAAGAAAGAAGCATAGTATGAGAACAACAAATGATCCAAGTCATCATAACTGGAGATTTTTGTCTATAGAACTCAGCTTACATGCAAGGAGGTTTGGGGGGGGTCCTAGGGACACTGGTGGAGAGAAGCAGGTTCTCTAGTGGTCTGTGTGTTGTTGGCATTATGTCTGTGTGATAAGTATAATTAACAGTATTTTAAATCCTGGTACCTCAAAGAATGGATTTAAAAAAATTAACAAAAAAGAAATGAAGAGGGCCCGGAGAGATAGCACAGTGGCGTTTGCCTTGCAAGCAGCCGATCCAAGACCAAAGGTGGTTGGTTCGAATCCCGGTGTCCCATATGGTCCCCCGTGCCTGCCAGGACCTATTTCTGAGCAGACAGCCAGGAGTAACCCCTGAGCACCGCCAGGTGTGACCCAAAAACCAAAAACCAAAAAAAAAAAAAAAAAAAAGAAAGAAAAAAAAAAAAGAAATGAAGAATTAAAGAGAAATTGCAAAATAAAAAAAAAATTGCACCTCATGTTCTACCTCCTTTCTCTTTCCATCTACTCTTCTTACTTCTTGGCAAATGACATTATTACTTCTCCCTTACTATACTAGACTACAGTCTTACACCAAAACAGCTTTCTGTGATAGCAAAGGATTCTTAGCTAACTATATCCTGTTAGTGGTGCTCCATGTGAGAATAGCCAAACACTTGATAGTGATCTGTGGAAAAGTAGAGATATTTTGTCTGTTTCACCCAGATCAACATCCTTTCTAAATCACATAAAATGGTGGCACAAGCACTAATAAAGGCCTAATTTCTATGTCATATTTTACATTGGCAACTAAATTCTTGATTTCACAGTTACTCATAACAGTATTATTAATTTAAAACTCAAGGAACATTGTCAATTATCCATATTTTTGTGTATTTTGGGACCACTTTGGGGCAATGCTCAAAGCTTACTCCCTGGCTCTGTGCTCAGGACCACTCCTGGTAGGGCTTATGAAACTGTATGATATGCCAGGAATGGAACATGAGTTGGCTACACTCTTTTACTACCTTTATGGGTCCCCAATAGTGATCATCTAAACCACAGTTGTTTTTTTGAATTTTATTTAGATCATATTGGCTTACATATCTTTCACGAGTAGTATTTTAGGTACATATTAACATTTAATCAGGGAATACCCAGCACCAAATTGTCCTCTCCCCATCCCTGTACCCTTCCTGCAACCCATATCCCCCACCATCACGCCCGGGCTGCTAGAGTAGGTGGTCCCCTCTTTGCCTAATTTACTATTACTGATCATATATCTGTTTAGTCCTGGTACCCTCCCTTGTTCTTCCCCCTCTATTTGAGAGGCTAGATATTTGAGGAGCTAGATAATTCGAGTTATGTGGTTTTGTTTGAAGGAAACAAAAGCAGTATAATGGGGAAAAATAAAAATAAATAAATAAAATAAAGCTGAAAATGGGCAAAGTCCTTCTAGAGGCTTTCAACCTCAGTTTGAGAGAGGACATGACTAAACCTCAGTTTTTTATTTCACTTTATCGGTTTTGATTTCATCACAGTTCTGACATTTGGCATCCTTCTAGTTTACTTTTAAAAGAAAAAAAACCCTTATAATAAAGGTTATAATATAGCTAAATATAGCTATAATATAATAAAGATATAAATTATAATATAGATAATATGAATACACTGCATTATCAACTAAATTTGAATATCACATTTTGATACGATAATCTCTGCAAGTGTTTCAAAATACTTCTATAGAGCTTTATTGTGGTCTGAATTTAATTAAAATAGCATCTATTTCACAGCATAACTCATTTTTGTAATACAAGAACATTTACTGTGCAAACTTATGCTTACAAAATTGTTTGTTTTTAGGCCATACCTATCAGTGCTCAGGCATTACTCCTTGCTCTGTATAAGTTTTATATTTATATATGTAAAAATACAAATTGATTTAACCTTTTTAATATGTCACAAAACTAATTAACTACCTAAGGGACTGAGGATAATATAAAAACAATTCAATACAAGAAGAAAACATAGTTAAAATAAGAAGTCTGGTATCAACTAAATGCTCAATAATTTTTAATAACTGCTACTATTACCTATGCAGCTGCTACTGCTATTCCCTTCTTTTCTAGAAGGAAGAACCATATTTTTAAAAATAAATGAAAAGAGCCCAGAGCATACAACTTTTTATATGGTCTCATTGCTAGTTTTTGTTCAGGAATCTACTCAGATAAGGTGGTCTTCACCTCCTCCCTTTAAAGGTATATTTTAGATCTAAGTCAACTGTGGTAATTCCATTATTTTAAGTCTAAAACAGATTTGAAGGTCATCTTTGGACCAGTAAAATAGTAGAGGAAAGGCCTTGGACATAACTAGACTTAAAATGGGCTGTCTGTCTGTAACACCAAACTATGAAGAACTTTGTAAATCACAAAGGGTTTCAATAAAATATTTTTTAAAGATGGAGGTTGGAGACATACATAAAACAGCAAGTAAGGTGTTTTCCTTGTACATAACTGATCCATGTTGAATCCCTGCCCTCAATATAGTTCTCTGAACTCCACCAGGAGTTGAGCACAGAGTCAGAAGTAGGCCCTGAGCATGACTAGATTGTGGTCCCAAAACAAGAAAACAAACAAAAATAGACTTAAAAAAAATAGAGGATTGAAGTAGGTTATCTCTTCTTTTCCTCTGAATACCATCAGAGAGAAGTACCTAAGGTGCTCCAATTAGGTTCTTCTATCTTCCTCTCTCAAGGAGTTAGAACTTGAGGTATTTACCTCATTATCTTGCAAGTGCTCTGCTGAGTTTTGTTTGGCTTTGTTTTGTTTTACTTTCTTTTTTTTGTTTGGTTTTGTTTTGTTTTTGGGCCACAACCGGTGATGCACGGGGGGGGTTACTCCTGGCTCGTATGCTCAGAAATTGCTCCTGGATTGGGGGGGACCATATGGGACTCCCGGGACTTCGAACCACAGTCCGTCCTGGTCAGCACATGCAAGGCAAACACGCCCTACCACTGCAAGGCAAACGCCCTACCGCTGCACCACTGTTCTGGCCCCTCTGCTGAAATTTTAATGATAAAAAATTTAAATTTAAATTTAAAACAATTAAAATATTTCAGCATGGTAGTTGGAGAGAGTATATCAGTTAGGGCTCTTGTCTTGCAGAATCTGATCCCCAGCATCCTCTCTGGTCATCCAGAACTGCCAGGAGTGATTTCTAATGCTGAACTAGGAAATACTGGTTGTAACCCCCCAAAACAAATGCAAATACTCTGTTAAAATAATTTTGTTAACTATTACCAAAAAATGAACTCTTCATTTGTTTCTAAATGACTGGGTTGATTTGAGAATTTTATATACAGCATTATAAATTATTTTTGAAATTAATTAAACTTGGAAATTATATTCTTCAGTTGCCACAATCTCAAAGTGCTCTGTGTTGGACAGTGCACACATGAAATTTTTCTACTGGAATCTAGAAATATTCACTGAATAGTAAATAGAAGTTTCCTTAAATAGCAGTTTGAGGACTACATATATTGACAGTTAAATATTTTATATATTTATAATACATTTTAAAAGTTTCCAGCTTTATACAACTTATGATCAGGCAGACTTATTAAACATGGGAAACATGGAAAGGAAATTTTAGTGTACTAAATAGATACCTCAAAGTCTGAATTAGGGGCAGTTAAGAAATTAATGGAATCAAGACTAATAAAAATAATTTGTAAATCCATGATATGATTATGTTAGTTGTATATCATTAATATTTATTAAAACTAGGAACAGAAGACAAAGGCAATAAATAACTAGTTAGCTCACCAGAAGCAATTTCTATAGCTCAAACATCAAAATATAGTTCTTGTGGATAGACCAGGCCTGGAAATGATTTGGTGAATGTATTTTCTTTTTCTGTTATCTATTGTATGTTTTTATATTTTATAATATTTATGTTTTTAGGAACCTAAATGGGTGCCCATCCTGCAATTAAGGAAAATACATGAAATGAGGAATAGGAGAAAAATCTGGAATGAAAAATAGTTGTTCTCTTTTACGTTGGTGTAAAACCTATATTCTGAATCATGCTATTCATTCAAATCCCTATCTGGCTTCATCATTGTTTCGGTTGAGATGTCAGGTTCACATTCTCAGCTTTATATCCCAAGTACTCCCTGTTAAATAACATTCAACAACCCTCAATGAAAGGCTCACCAAACTATTTAACATGGAATTCCTTGAATCATTTTGCTTTCTTCTAAGATTATAAATGCACATCCATTGCAACACTCCAGATTTGTCATCATTAAGAAGTCTCACTTCTCATAGGCTTATACTTCATATACATTCCAATCTCTACCCTCTTGAGTTTCTATCTCCCTCATGGTTGTTTTTGCTTCCCCACTCCTGACTCCATTCTTTAGTATTTATAGATTTCTTTTTAATTTCCTAAATTTTTCTATCACTCATGCTGTGAGGCCCTCCTTCTAACCTCTACCCAAACGTGACTGGTTGCTTGATACCAGACTCAGCTCCAGAAGGATCTCCACCGCAAGAACTCTAACTGAGACCATCTCTGCCAACAAATCTTTCTCATCTCAAGAAGACCCAGGGTGTGTGATGAAAATGTGCCCTGGATCCCACACCTCACAAAGAAAATCTCAAAAGACGAATGGGGGAAGTCCTACAGTTTCCTGACTGTGATAGAGTACACAAGTCAAATTTGTAATATGATAGGAAAAACTCTCAGCAGTTACTTTTCCAGACTTAAGTTTAGACTATAATGTTATAGTTTTAGCGGCTGAAATTGGGTTTGTAAATGTCCCCAGTGCTATAAAGGTAGAATATATATATATATGATTATAAAAAAAGGGGCGGCGGGACCCAGAGAGATAGCACACTAGCGGTGTTTGCCTTGTCAAGCAGCCAATCCAGGACCTAAGGTGGTTGGTTCGAATCCCAGTGTCCCATATGGTCCCCCTGGTGCCTGCCAGGAGCTGTTTCTGAGCAGACATCCTGGAGTAACCCTTGAGCACCGCCGGTGGTGGCCGAAAAAACCAAAAACCAAAAAAAAAAAAAAAAAAAAAGAAGAAAAACACCTGCTTAAAAAAACAGGTTAGTGGGCCCGGAGAGATAGCACAGCGGCGTTTGCATTGCACGCAGCTATCCAGGACCAAAGGTGGTTGTTTCGAAGCCCGGTGTCCCATATGGTCTCCCATGCCTGTCAGGAGCTATTTCTGAGCAGACAGTCAGGAGTAACTCCTGAGCACTGGTGGGTGTGGTCCCCCCCAAAAATAAACAGGTTGGTGGAAATAATATTTGGAAATCTGAAATATTACATACCTATTTAATGTCTAAGAATCCTGTGCTAAAAATACAAATCTAGGAATCAAAAGACATGTATATGTAATGAAAAGTGAAATGAAAATGAAAAATGAAATTGGATGAGAGTATTATAGAAAGAGTATTTCTGGGACAGAGAAAGAAACCAAGATATTAATTTCAAGGTATTCTATCATTAAGAGGTGAGACATGTGTAGGATCCAGCAAAGTAGAATTAAAAAGAAATATGTAACAACCAAAATTTTTGTAATGTTATGGAAACCCAGTGAAAAACAAATTAATAATCCCTCAAATCTGGCTATTAGGTTTAGTAACATGGCAGTCATCTATTACTTGATAAGAGCATTTTTAGTTTAATATTGAAGAAAAACCTGGCAATAACTTAAAAAAAGATGAGGAGTAGAATTGAATATAATAAACATAAAACATTCTTCTGAATAATTTGATTTAAGAGGGGAAAGATAGGAAAAACAAATGACAGCTTATTTTTGGTATTTTTCAATGTAGGACAAAATAACAGCATATCTATATTCTTATGAAGACATCTAGTGGGTAATAAAAAGATGTTGAGGGTGGGTGTGATAGAACAGCAGATAGAGTGCTTTGCATGCTGGAGACTGAAGTTTAATCCTGTCGCCCCCATCTATTCCCCCAAACTTCACCAGGAGTGATTCCTAAGCATAGAGGCAGGAATAAGCCTTGAGTAACCACCAGGTGCGACCTTAAAACACAGACACACAGACACAGACACACAGACCACACACACACAGACACACACACACACAGACACACACACACACATGCACGCACACACACACAAACAAGCAATAAAAGCAAACAAAGAAGTGTTGAAAAAAAAAATCACCTAGATATTTCTGAAATAATTAAAATTAAGATAGGCATTCTTAATTAGCACGTGAAAGAGGAATAGTGGTTAATAGACTAATATGTAATTAAGGGAGGAGGTTTAAACCACACCTAGTGGGTCTCAGGGGTTACTTCTGATTCTGCACTCAAGAACTACTCCAGGGTAGTACTCAGGGACTATATGGGATGCTGGTGATCAAAAGCCAAGTTTGGCTGCATGCAACACATGTTTTACCTGTTGTACTATCACTCCAGCCCCTAAATGAAAGCACAACAATAGGCTATAGCTTTTAGAGGGGGAAGAACTAAATATAAAAGGAGTAAAAAAGATATAAAGAAGATGGGGCCAGAGGGATAACACAGCAGGTAGGGCATTTGCCTTGCACACGGCTCACCCGGGTTTTGATCTCTGGTGTCTGAACATGCCAGAATCTAATTTCTGAGTGCAGAGCCAAGAGTAATCCCTGAGTGCTGCCCAGTGTGGCCAAAAACCAAAAAAAAAAAAGATATAAAGAAGACAAGCTCTAGAAATATTATGGAAATCATGGCACTTAGTGTGTGTGTGGTCAAATCTGGTTCACTCCTGGCACCATATATGGTTGGTTCTCCAGAAGTGATTCCTCAGCACAGGAGTAAGCCCAAGAACTGATGGATGTGATACCATCCAAAAAAAAAAGTTTCAGGCTTAAATACTTGAACTATAGGTGGCAACTGAGGAATTGTATCATCAGAAAAATCCTCCATTTCCATTAAAACAAAATTAGAATAGAAAATTCAGAGAAAAATGTGAATTTAAGGGATTTTGCTCATGTTGGACCCAATGATTCTTTAGGGGCACAGAGGAGCTCAGTATTTGGGCAGAGATAGGAAACAGACGAAGGAATATGCCTGAGCTATGTTTTCTTGGAAAGAGATAATGAACATATCGGACTCTGGAGCTTTCTTGAGTGATAAACACAAATGCTACAAAGGATTTGTGGATATGTGTGAATATTTCCACACAATCATATCACAAAGGATGTGATTGTGTAAAAGATAGCAAAATAGTTATTATATGTCTTAAGAGCAAAGTGGAGTGTTGAAGGGCAAGGGCACTCAGTATGTATGTGGTTCTCTCTTGATACCTTTGGGGAAGATTGTCTTTGTTCCTCATACTTTCTTTGATACTTGTGAATACAGTTGGTAGACTTGAGTCTGATTTCTACTGATTATAAACTATTTAAAAAATCATGTGATCTTCACACACATGCATTTCTGAACTAATAGGTTTTAATTTTTAATTTTTCTCTGCATTGGGGGAATTGTAAACTAATCTTGCATTAGAGTTTGGTTTTACTTACATCTGTATTACAGGAGCGATACCGTTTCCTTTCCCCAAGGCAATATTTTTCCCACGCCTGAAGGTCTGAAAACACATTGTGTTAAATATGTGAATATAATATCTATCTACATAGAGTTCATACATTTCTTCATGAAAACACTTATTTTAAGAAAATATATATTTTGACATTATATTTCTTATTAAAATAATCAATATTTCTAGAATTTTTATGATTGTTTGAGCACAAAGATCAAGGCAATTTATGATCCATTAATTTACAAGACTTAATTTATTTACATTCTTAAGAAAATGTAATTAAATAAATATATTTTCTAATTATAGCAAGCAAATGTTTGGTTCAACACAATTTTAAAATCACTTATTTATAATGAAAAGCCAATTTAATTATAGCAAATAAAACTAGTAATTTGATATTATATGTTTCTAAAGTAGAAAATGAATAATTTACTTTTTTACCAAATAAGAAAGAAGAGGATACAAATAACCCTCTGAAAATAACTCCAGTTCAAAGGAAATAATGTAGAAATGAATTTCAATATCATAAATTTTAAAAATTTACATAAAAATTTGATGGCTTTGCATTATATAAAACTTTATTAGAATTAATGAAAAAGATATCAAATAGTTGATTTACAGAAGTTTATTTAAAGTAATGCGGGGAAATCTATATGCTATTATTGAGCATGCTGTTTTTTTTAAATCTAAAGAGCTTGACATCTTTTAAAAGAGATCCCAGCATTTCATCTAAGTAACTGAGTACATATTTGTTTTAAAGGGGTCTGGTCATTTAGTATTAGTTTACAGGGAATATGTAGCTGTTTCCATTAAATAGTCTATAATTATTTGACTTAATGGATCAGTGCGATAACTGAAATTATATTCTAAGCATATTCTATATGCTTAAATGCTACTGAATACTGAAACTAAGCAAAAAAGAAAGAAAGAAAGAGAGAGAGAAAGAAGAAAGAAAAAGAAAGAAAGAAGAAAGAAAGAAAGGAAGGAAGGAAGGAAGGAAGGAAGGAAGGAAGGAAGGAAGGAAGGAAGAAGTAGGAAGGAAGGAAGGAAGGAAGGAAGGAAAGAAAGGAAGAAGAAGAAGTAAGAAAGAAAGAAAGAAAGAAAGGAATGAAGAAAGAAAGAAAGAAAGAAAAAAGAAAAAAGAAAGAAAGAAAAGAAAGAAAAGAAAGAAAGAAAGATAGAAAAGAAAGAATAAAGAAAGAAAGAAAGAAAAGAAAGAAGAAAGAAAGAGAAGAAAGAAAGAAAAGAAAGAAAGAGCCCACTTAAACCAGCTAAGGAGAAGTGTGCTATTCAGATAAAAACAAAAGTATAAGGATGGTCCATCAAGACAGGCTTATGAAAGGGTGACTGTCTAGCAAGGAGGGTCATAATTGGTAAAAACAAAACAAAACAAAAAAACAGAGAATGGAAACAGAACTAATCTAAATGGAAACCAATTTTAAACTGAAGAGTGAAAGTGAAAAAAGATACATGAAAATGAGACAGATGTTTATCCCAGAAGATTTTTGTTTTTGTTTAGTTTTAAAAAAAAGAAGTGATTTTACATCTCATTCCACATCAGATTTTAGTTGTGAAAGCAGACCTTCACAAAGCTCTAGATAAAAAGGAGGAAACGGGCTTAGAGAGATAGTACAAGGGCCAAGACACTTGCATTGTATGCAGCTGACCCCCAGTTCTAATCCTTGCATCCACACAGGGTCCCCCATATCACTTTCAGGAAGTGGCCCCTGAGCTCAGAGTCAAGAGATACCCCTAAGCAATACTGTACCTCATCACCATCTTGGAACACTTGGCTTGTAGCAGCTAAATCTTTTAGAGAATAGTAAAGTACAACCAGAAGAGAGGCCTACCTGTGTTGGTAATTGTAGTGGGCAGAAGCAGTAAAGTTAGCAAAGAAAACTGATGGGTTGGCCTAGTGCCAGAGAGAGTCTCCCGCTGGAGAAACAGAGGTGGGAGAGGAATAGTCTGACCTGCACAGAACAGTCATGTAGAGAAGTGGTGGCAGCTCTGGAAGATGATTAATGGGGGCATGTGAATGGAAACTATTTTAACATATGACCAGTATTCTTTTCACTGTGATTTGTGATGCGAATCAAGGCACTTCAATCCTTGAAGTGCTCTCATTGGTCCTTTTAATACTACGTTAGCAGTAATAATTTTATGTGACATGTGAAAAGACTTTAGGTTTTCCTGGGAATATAAAGGTAAATAGCAAAGACTATACCTGGTTTCATCCATAATTCAAAACTTGAGAAGAAGAAACTCTATCTGATTAAGACATGAAGTCTTAATGACTTAGACCCGGGAAAGATACGCAATACTTTTCTTTTTTGTTTTCTTTTTCAGTTCTATAGGAAGGAGGGTGGAGAGAGAGGAGTGTGTCTAGCAAGGCCCCTCCACTTCCCTAATGCTTGTTCTGAAGACAAGCACCTTGGCCCACGGGGTGAAACATTTTACAGCAAATGAAAATCATAGTTTTGAATAATTTTTCAACGGTGTCTTTTGTTGACTCCGGCTTACTTTAGCTACTTACGCTGGACTGTCACAGTGTCTTAGGGATGAGGAGACGCCTCCCCCCGCAGGTCCTGCTGCATTCTCCCCCATAGCGACCAGGGGACCCAGCCCCCATCTATACTCTGGGGCCAAGTGGCCAAAAGGAACACAATCTCCCTGAAAGCACCACTGCAAGATTTCACAGAAAACACACAATTAGCCTTTAGGCAGATAGAGCTATCAGGATAGAAACACATAAGGGTTAGGCAATGACCAATTATAGACATTAGCATTCTTCCAATAGATAATAGACAGTGGTTCTTTAACTGTGTTTAGACATGGCGAAGGTGCATTTGATTTGCAAAGTGTCTTTAGCCAAGCAATGACTAATAAATCTCTTAACATTTACCAGGAGTTCTGAAAGAAAAAAAAATAACAAAAACCGACTGTGCTTCTTTTTTCTCATTTCTTCTCCTCCAGACTTTTAGTGTTTCTCATTATGGAGACCTCAAAAAATCTTTTAAAGATATTTAAGCATTAATTTTTTCTTTATATTCCACTATTATTAGACTCATGGAATGATAACGCAATATGGAAAGTTCCTCAGTAAGGAATTTTTATGATGGTAATTGCTTTTTCTGAAAAAAAAAAAATGAAAAAGGCTGGTTGAGGCTACAATAAGTAAAAGAATATGTTGTGGCATTTCATCTACATGAGTGAAATACTGCAGACATAATAAAAGTAATGCCAAGACACTAGGGACTGGGTACAAGAAAACCTTATATACACTGACTAGCCATGTGCACAGCCTCTCCATGAACATGTGTACTGGAATTCTTTTCAGTTTTACTCTCTGCAATAAACCACACATATTGCATATAAGTAGAAAGCCAGGAATAATTTATCAAGATGCAGATATAATCAGCTCATAACTCTAACATGATCAATCTTATTTTCAGAATCTAGCAAAATAAAAGAAAAACCAAGCATATTTAGGTTTTATGGTTGCATTTTTCTGAGTTATCAAACTGGGACAAACCACAGTGGTGCTACAAAGTCATTGAATGGGGAAAATGCAACCTTAGATTGAAGTGTACACAGATTATGCTAAGTATATTCATTCTATTTATACAAAATTCTTTACTCTTGATTTTATTTATACAGAATTCTTTCACCTTCACTGTTTTCATTTTAGACCAGACTAGCAAATGGAATAGCTTCTTACCTGGGCCCCCTTCTCTCCCTCTTTTCTATCCATTTTCTTATGAGCATTCAAAGATTCATGAATTTTCACAATCAATGGATAGTCAGAGAGATCTCTATCTCTATCTCTTTCTTCCTCTTTCTCTCCTGCTTACTCCCTCTCTATCTCCAGACTCACGGCACTTTTTTTCCCTCAAATTAAACTTATTCTCTCCTTAGGATTTTCACATGCTGATTCTTCTGAAAATAATTTTTTTCAGTTTCTTATATTGTTATCATCTCATCATTCAACTTCAAATTGAATGTCATTTTATCATAACATATTCCCTTGCTATCCTTCTGAGTGGACCGTGACACTATTCTAGCCCCCATATTGGGATATCATGTGATGTTATGAAACCTTCCACCTCAATTGCTTCTTCTAGCATAATATTAATTTAAACTATCATTTTCAGATCAATTCTTTATAGACTCTACTCAGTAGGTTTAAAAGTCTTGAAAGTCAACATAACTATCATGGAACTATCATGCTGATGGAACTATCATGCTGACTAGCCAGAAGGCACAAAACAGCTGCAGAATGATCTCTGTCATATGTAGTCTATAAAGAAACATGGTATGGGAGTAACAAATAGTTAAAGACCTGAGAACTGGTCTAAGAAACCAAGTTACCAAGAGGCATGAGACCCTGAAACAATGGTGGAGGAAAATGGACAGCAAGGTGGAAGGTGTAGTGTTAAATGGTTGTATACTCAAAATCTATCATGAACAATATTATAAATAATGGTGCTTCAAAATAAGTTCTTTTTATTAGAGAGCACTACTCTTCTAGTGTTCCAAAGCCATATGTAGCTAATGGTTACTATATTGGACAGAGCAAATAAAAAATATTTTCATGATTACAAAACTTCTATTGAATGTCTTGAATAAGAGCTACCATATAACAGATCTGCAACAAAATTTACTGAATACATATTAAATTAAAGAAGTCTGTGTACTTCTTTGATTACTACGTCAGGAAGGAACTTGTACCAAAAGGTAAGTCAAATTTGTTACCAGAAAGATAGGTTAATAGGCTAAAGGAGACCTTTAGTTTTGCAATCTTTAGTTCTGCATGGCCCCCAAACATACCAGGTATGAGCCAAAAACAAAAGAAAAAAATAGGCTAGAGAGATAGGACAGCAGATAAGTTTCTTGCCTTGAATTTAGCAACCCCAGGTTCTATTCCCAGCACCAAATATGGCTCCCCAGAAGCACCAGAAGCAGAAACATAGTAAAATGTGGTCCAAACTTCATCTCCCTCAAAAGAAAGTCAAATACATCATTTGTTTCATGCATTTAGTGAATATTTTAGTTGCTTTTTATTTTAACTTAGCTAATTAGCTTTTTGGTTGTTAGCAATCAAATCCAGGGTCTCATATCATATGTAAAAGCATGCACTATACCATTAAGCCTCATCCCCAGTCTCCGTGAATATTTTAGCAGTTGGAATAATATTAAGGTCCTTTTTAATTTGGTGCAGAACAATGATCATTTGTTCATAAAAATTAGGCCAGAGAGAGAGAATTTTCAACAAGCTAAAGAGCATGCTCTGCCTGCAGGAGGACCAGATTCAATTCCTGGCACTATTTCCCTGGCCATCATCACAAGTAACACTTTATGAGTAGGAAGTAGTCCTGAGCATAGTCAAGTTTGTTTCCCCAGTAAACATTGGGCAAGAGAAAGTCAAAATTTGGATGACTGTAGGGGTGATTCATTCAGTAGGACTGTTCATTCTTAATTAATGTCAATAATATTATTGCTGAATATTATTACTGAAGCAATAGAACAGCAGGTAGGTTACTTGCCAGACATGTGGCTGACCTGGGTTCAATCTAGGTTCAATATGGAACCCCAAATGGTCCCCCCAATCACCTCCAGAAGGATCCCAAAGTGCAAAGCCAAGAGTTAGCTCTGAGCACTGTTGGATGTGACCCTAAAATAAAAAATATATAGTATATTAATTAGATTCATTTGCCACATTATGTCTTACCTAATATTATGTCTTACCTAATCCTTATCTAAGGATTAACTATCTGTATGATGATGCTTCAATTGAGTAATTTCATTTGTGAAAAAGTCACAGCATTGGACCAAATAATATCTGGTTTTACATTTTTTTTACTACAAGTAGCTACTTAAAAAAAATTTATATCCTTGCCACTTTTCCTATCAAAATACTTTAAAAACAATAATTGATTTCCTCTTGGTTTCAATTAATAGCAACACATTGGCTAAAGAATTGCAAATATTAAAATCTGCTGAGTTTTTTAAGATTTAAACTTAACACTTGATTTCAATTAAAATTCAAGTTTGATTTTATATTTATCTTATAAAGATATAGAATCACATCTAATTTTGCTTTGTTTTATTTGGGGGGCCACACCCAGCAGTGTTCCTGGATCTGTGCTCAGGAATAATTCCTGGCAGTTCTCAGGGAATAATATGGGTGCCAGGGATTGATCCTAGGTTGGCTGCTTGCCAGGAAAGCACCCAAACTGTTGTACTATTGCACAAGCCCTGCATCTATGAAGAGACCATAACTGAAGGAGGTTGCTTACTAGCAGAAAAGGGAGTACTTCTCCAAACACAAAATTAGTGGGAAATAAATCAGTGGAAGGGTAGGATAATACTTGAAGATAATGAGAAACACTCTAACATAATTTACTGAATGTATTTATTGTATAAAATACAAAATAACTTTAGAGATAAAAATAAACAGAAAAAAGCATTTCATTGTAAGTGCATAGTTCCATATTATTATAGATTCCTGGCTATGTATAATTTCAGAGAAAAAAATTTCATGTTTGTTTTTTTTTTTTTTTTTTGGTTTTTCGGGCCACAGCTGTTTGATGCTCAGGGGTCACTCCTGGATAAGCGCTCAGAAATTTCCCCTGGCTTGGGGGGACCATATGGGACGCCGGGGGATGGAACCGCAGTCCTTCCTTGGCTAGCGCTTGCAAGGCAGATACCTTACCTCCAGCGCCACCTCGCTGGCCCCTCATGTTTGCATTTTTAAGGGAACAAAAATTTGTGAAAATCACAAGAGAAACTAAAAGATATAGGATTAAACGTGTTTAATAATACTTTATTAAAGTATTGATGTTCACAAAATCTCAGCTAAGGAAAAGTCACATAAATTCTAGTATTCTAGTATTCTTTTGAAATTTTTTATCCTTTTTTTTTTTTCATTATTGGGAATTGAACCCAAGACTTCACAAGTCCAAAACAAATGTTCCATTGAGACATACCCTTAACCAAATCACCCTCTCTTGTTTTGTTTTGTTTTAATTTATTTATTTTGTAGAGCTGAGGATGGAACCCAGGACTTCATATATATAAGCCATGTGTTCTATTAGTAAACTATATGCTCTGATTACTAAAATTTATTCTTATGGTAAGATAAAATAGAATATTCAGTTTGTAAAGTGATTCTTGGTTTCCATCATCAATATCTGTGGCACTTCATTAATTATTAGCCAGAAACTTTTATTGCCCAAATGATGCAATTGATTATATTTATTCCATGTAGTTGAATGTAGTGATTATGAAAAAGCTCAATAAGAAAGATTAGGGGCTGGTGAGGTGGCGCTAGAGGTAAGGTAAGGTGTCTGCCTTGCAAGCGCTAGCCAAGGAAAGGACCATTGTTCGATCCCCTGGCATCCCATATGGTCCCCCCAAGCCAGGGGCAATTTCTGAGCGCTTAGCCTGGAGTAACCCTTGAGCATCAAATGGGTGCGGCCCAAAAAAAAAAAGAAAGAAAGATTAGTGCATAAAGGATGAAAAAATAATCACAGTAAATATTCCTTAACTAGTATCTAATTTAACAACTGAATTACTTAAGTAACAAGTTAATTTCAGTCTCTATAGGAACAGCTTCAGCCAGCATCTGGTCTGTAGTATAAATCTGAGTTCTCACACTATCAATATTTTGGTCCAAAGCATAATATGCATCTCTTTTCTTTTGTTTTCTATTTCAATATGATTTGGGTTTGACTAAGCATAGACATTAGTTCTATGCAGACATACTTTTCAAAGACTTTCATAGACTATATTATTTTGTTCTCTGACAAAATTAAGTATTCTTTTTGTTCTTTTTAGTTTCTCCAACTCCTTGAACTGATTATAGGAAAGAATCTTTGGAATATTTGTTACTTCTCTCTTATTTCTGAACTATCATGGTATAGTACATGATTTTAAGAAAAGATGCTAATTTAATAAATGCCTTAAGATACACATGTGAACACTACAGTTTCAGGTGTGTAGTACCCCCAGAGAGTACTACATGGTAACTTGTATGCCTTAACTTAGAGTGTTTTTGCCAGGTAAACATGTGTACAAGAACCACAATCAAAGGAATACAAAATGTTGTGAGCACTACAGCCAAGTATAGGATAGTCCTGGCCACCACAAGATTAAAATCATCATCAATAACAAAGTTAATTACATAGTTAATTAATTAACTATATATTTAATTAAATAAAATTAATAAACTTTTAAAAATATTTAGAGGACTCCAATTATGCTTAAGGTATACCATTAATAATGCAGCATTAAGTACACAACTGTTTTTGTTTGTTTAGTTGTTTTATCATCAACACTACCCCCTACCCTGGCTTCAGTTTGTTTCACCTGTAAAAGTGCTGTTACCACGGGCATAGAAGAACTTCATTTCTAAAATAAGAAAAGTCAACTTTTCAGATGGAAACCAATTTCTAATATTTATTTTCAAAGGTACATACAATTTAAATATTTCTGATCTCTTCTATTAGTCATGCTACTTTAATAAATTATATTTATAAACTAGATATATCTGGCTCTTTTTTTCTTATTTAGGTGTATTTAACATGATTCAGGGCAAAATCATAATTTCAACAATTACATTTTTGAACTAAAAATTTATATGGTCAGTTTTTTTATTTTCACACTCCTAAAATTCCTTCTAAAATGAAGTTTTAATACTACCTAGCAAAATGACACACTCCGATCTTCCTTTAGAATTTATATCATTAGAATTATTAAGAATTTATCTTATCTTCAGAATTTATCTTATTCATTAAACATCTCTGGCTCTTAAATCATTGAATTTTATTATCTGTGTGGGGAATTGGCTTCAAGAAAGATATATTATAAATCAAGCAATCTAATTTTAAGAATTTTTCAGAATTCTATAAAGAAAACAGTCAAGCTGAGCCTATATGGTATTAAATTATTTTTTCTAAATTAGGGTCCTTTTAGGATGGCAATATGGAATATCTTATACAATAGACAAGACTAGATCAAACCAGGATCTAGAAAGAGACCTCTAAGGAAATCCTAAAATGTTTAGAAAACTGATATTGGTGATTCAGTATAAAATATTCTTCTCAAGTCAGAAAAGTTGAGATTTGGAGGACAGTACTATTAAGTTTTATCTTTCCACTGTGCAGGTGCAAAAATCTATAGCTGATTTTAGCTCAAACTCTAAATCAGAACTTGTCATCCCATACGATTTAAATTTCTAGAGCATTTGGAAGAACTACTACTATGTCTTCACTTCCTGTGTATACAGCATGGGATTCAGTCAAAACACACAATAGTCTATATTACATAAATTAAGATCTAAGGTTGCAGATATCTAGTGCTTTAGAAGGGCATATAATAATCCTATTCTAATCCAGTCCTACTTCCCATGCAAATACATTACATGTACATGTAAGCCCAGATACTGACTATACCTCTAACTGGGTCTTGTAGAATCATTATATGAATCTTTTGGCAACAAACCAAGTATTAGGAATTTTCATGGTCACCATCTGATCTCACAAGAATTGGGTTTTGATTATCCTTAATATCCTGTTCAGTACAATGTCAACACTAGTATTGAAGATTTACTACCTAAATCTGTTTACTGTTTTATCAAATGTGGCATACCTCCTACTCCTATTTCAAGAGCGATTGCTAATGCCATGTCAAAGGGAACTTCTTTTGGCTGAAATTATATTGATTAATTTGTAGGAGTCTGACCCATAGATGCACAGCACCAGCACATTGTCTGGGCTCATCAAATTTCCTCCTTTGGTTAATGCTACTGTCCCTGAGCACATCCATTCAGACCATATGGTTCTTATTCAATCCTTGAATGGCTTATTCAGGCAAACATCCAATAGCTGTAATAACGATGTCAGACCCCCCAGGACTCACCCAAAGATCAGTTTTTAATTTTTTGGCCATATTTCCTACTCCATCTGCTAAATGTGCATGGAACAGTTCCCATACTTACATGGAACATTTGTGGAGCTGAGCCGCCGGGCAAGAATCCCATATCTTTTGCAGCCAGAGTTTGAAGAGATCATCGTGGGTCTAGTTTTCTGGATATGTCTATACTATCATTTGAGCAATATTTCCCCTCCTCCACTCTTTTTTTAAACAATTTGTTTTTTAAAAAAAATCTATGAGCAGCTTTGGTTTTATCCTACTGGCTAGACAGGATGTAGGTTTTATTTTGGAACCTTTTGATGAGGGTAGTTGTAAAATTTTGTGTTAAGAGCAGAGATTTTTAGATATTCCATTCATGATCCTGATGTTTATATAAACATAAAAATGCTTATACTTTCTGATGGCCTCTACAGCTAGATAAGACAATTTGACAAAGAATTTTCTGCCAGCCATCATCTAAGGTTGATAGACACCAATGAAAGTAATGGTAACATTTTCTTCTAGTCATAAAGTTCAAATCATATATATCATATGTGATATTCTAGTTATTATTTCACTGTTATATATCTCATTCCATAATCACAAAACCCTATGAATATGAATATATTTATTTTTTAAAGCAGAGGTTCACAATTTTTGCCAATTGTAACAGAACTGTATATTCTTAGCACTATTTTCTGTCCAACGTATCTTCTTATTGTGATTTCTGAGATGACAAGCTGTTACAGTAAGAAGTGTAAAACTCTTCTTAGCAGTAAATAGTCATGTATATTGTTAGTAGTAACATCAGTTTCAATGACTCAATTTTTTTCCTGTGACAATAAAAATTGGCTTTTTTTCTCTGCAAAATTTCCCATCTGAAGATAGAGTAAGACCAGAGGCAGTATAGAATGAAGTTATAGTTTTGGAATCAGAAAGAACTGGAACTTGCATCCAAGTTCTGCTACTAAATTGCTGTGCAATACACTTTATGGTCCTACTTTCCTCATCAGTAAAATAGAGTTCAGACAGTACCTATCTAATGGGATTTTTATCAGTATTAAAAATAATAAATATGAATTCTTCACTCGACCTTAAATATATTTTATCAACATTGTCATCATTGTTACTATGAGAATCAACTTTTTTAGATAAGAATAGAGATTGTCACACAAAGTTGATCATATCAACGAAAAATTTTACCTTATGGATCTATGTATGTAGTTCTACAATGAGTACATGCTTTGCATGTGTGGGACTTTGAGTTCAATTCCCAAAACACCACACAAGATTCATTTTAATTTTATCACTATTCTGCATAGCTATTCTAATTTGCATCAAATTCTGAGCTCTGCTTTAATTTTCAAATAAATAAAGCCTTCAGAGGAAAAAGCTGCATTTGACAAAGGTAAACATGCTTCTCTCATATGGAAAAAGATAAGTTGTCACCAACAAAAATTCATAAATAGATAATATGGCAAATGCAGTTAATAAAATAGAAAGCAAAAACTAAAGGAGTGCTTAGCTTGCATGTCTAGCTCTGACTTTTTCTATCTTTTTTGTAAAAATGTATGCTGGTCTAGATTTTTGAAATATTTTTCATAAACTTCTAAGTTAATGATAGAATATTGTGAGGATTTTATCCTGTCTATAATGTGTTTTTCTTTCTTTCTTTTCTTTCTTTCTTTCTCTCTCTTTCATTCCTTCCCTCCTTCCTTCCTTTCTTTCTTTCTCTTTCTTTCTCTCTCTCTTCCCTTCCTTCCTTCCTTTCTTTCTTTCTTTCCTTTCTCTTTCTTTCTTCCTTCCTTCTTTCCTTCCTTCCTTCCTTCTTTCCTTTCTTTCTTTCTTTATTTTTTCTTCTTTCTTTCTTTCTTTATTTCTTTTTTTCTTTATTTCTTTCTTTCTTCTTTCTTTCTTTCTTTCTTTCTTTCTCTTTCTTTCCTTCTTTCTTTCTTTCTTTCTTTCTTTCTTTCTTTCTTTCTTTCTTTCTTTCTTTCTTTCTTTCTTTCTTTCTTTCTTTCTTTCTTTTCTTTCTTTCTTTCTTTCTTTCTTCTTTCTTTCTTTCTTTCTTCTTTCTCTCTCTCTCTTTCTTTTCTTTCATTCTTTCATTGTTAGCTTTGGTAGTGCCATTCCTAAAAGATGTCTATCAATCTTCTATGTCTAGGGAAGAATGGCTAAGATTTGTTTTGTTTAATTTTAACTAATTTTAGATTGGAAATACATTTGACTTTCTAAAACTATACTGCTGTTAATAGGAATGACATCTTGGTATACAAGACTTTGCTACATCAGGTTATCTTTAGGTTTCCAATCTGGGGATTCAAGTGTAGAGCCACTGGTATGTGTAAAGCCTGGGATTTGAATATCCTGCATTGTGAGGTTCCCTTAAGAACCCTGGGAGTGGTCTGGCCTGCAAGCACCACAGGTGTGGCACTCCCAATAATAGCAACAACAATTATTTTTATTTTAATCAACTTTATTCTCTTTCTCATCTGTGGTTATTCTAAGAAATATATTTTCTATTGATATGCTTATCAAAGTTTTAAAAGCTTTAATGTTATTAAGAGTGATTTGTAAGTAATCTTTTGGTTTTTTTTCAATTAAAAATATTTTGAGTTATTATTATTTATCTCCTTCCTTTTCATCCTTTTTTTAAAAAAGTCTTTATTTAAGCACCATGATTACAGACATGTTTGTAGTTGGGTTTTAGTTATAAAAAAGAACACTCCCCCCTTCACCAATTCAACATTCCTTAATTTGGAGAGGTTGTATACTAAGCAATGCTCATGATTTCCCCTAGCTCTGCACTCAGGGATCATTCCTGATGGGCTAGGGGGACCAGATAAGGATAGAACCCAGGTTTGACACATGCAAGGCCAGCACTCTGCCTGCTGTATTGTATCTTAGGCCCCCTTCCTTTTCCTTTTTTGTGGTTATTTCTACAATAGTATGGGCTTACACATACTTGGCTTTAGTACTCACTAGAGGTTGTCTCTTGGTTGAGGCACTCAAATATCCTTGGTTATTGTGTACTAGGGATCACACACTTTGCTGTGGTATTACAGATCCCAAACAACAGAACCACTAAGTTTGCACTTGGACATGTGACACTTTTGCAGGATTATGACCTCATCAAGCTAATGCTTCTAGGTAGGTATTCCTACATGAGTCACCTAGGACCCCCTAAGAATATCTTTTTTCCTATAATTGGGGCCAAATATATAAAAAAGGGTTAATATACTTGTATGCCATCAATCCTGCTTTGATCTTCAGCACTGAGCAGCACTAGGAATGACTTCTGGAGCACAGATCAGGATATGCACTGAACACTTCTGTATTTGGACCCAGACCAAAAACAAAAAGTTGTCTGTAATTGGCTAAATAAAATTTCATTTTATCACATATATTTAGATCTGTAAGACCAGATATTTTGAGAATTCTACTATTAAGAACTAATGATAACAAATGAAACATTTTTATCATCTAAACATTTTACCATATAAGCAATGAATATGATTGTGCTATCTATTGTTATATATCCATAACTTGTGATTTGCTTACAGTGATTATATTATTATTAGAATATGCCTCAGATCTAAGATGTTTCAAAGCATTAAAGATTCCTTTAAATTAAAATTTAAATTCTTTTTTTTTTTGGGTGGGGAGAGAGATTGGTTTTAGGCCACACTCAGTAGTGCTCAGGGATTATGCCTAGTTCTGTGCTAAGAGATCACACATGGTGGAATTCAGGGGACCTTATAGGATTGCCAAAGATTGAACCTAGGTAGACTGCATGCAAGGCAAACAACAGAACTGCTGTATTATAGCTCTGGCTCAAAAATTAATTCTTTATGCTCTGGTTTTAAAAATAAAGTCAAATAAAGACTGGAGATGTGTCTCGGTGGTAGAAAGCATTACTGGCATGTATGAGGCCCTGGATTTGTCCCCAGAACCCTCCACCTCACCCCCTCACTACCCTTGATAAAACAAGTGATAGTATTATTCTAGGCAGTGGCAACTGTGACCCAAGAACTAGATCACAAAAGTAGTGATCAATCAATGACAGAGAAACAGATCCTCACTGTGACGTCTCTCCTTTATGGTTGTGTGTTTCTTTTAAGTACAGATTGATGTAAATTGCTACTTGTCATTGACAAGAATTGTTGGATCCAAAATAAACCTAGACTTTATTTCAAGAATGCACTGCCTAATATTTTCTATTTCTTTAGTGAAAAAGAAAGAAGGAATTTTTGGTAGTATGTGAAGTTCTCTGTATTTTTACTGGATACTTATAAAGTATTAAAAAAAAATCCTTAATCCTTTAAAAATGACCCTATCAATTTATACATTTAGCATAATTTGCCAACATTTCCAAACTCAGCATGGAAAAGCCATCAACATGGCACTAGGTCATGGGTCCTGAATGAAGCCGTCAGCAAGGATTAATAAACTGTGACAGCTGCCCAAAAGCTTTCATTCTTTTTATTTAAACATCAGATTGCAAGCTGAAGTTCACTGTAATCTTTGTTGAAACTAGCCCAACTAACATGGAAGAAGTCAGAACTGAGAACAGATGACAGTAGTAGTTATTATTGTAAATTCAGCTCATAGCAATAAATTCTAAAATCCATATATGTATATAGCAATCCCTACGGAATTTCAGATAGTACAAACTATTCCTATGCACTTGGACCATTTTTGGCAATGATATTTTCTTGAAAACTAGACTGATGAAACTAAAATTATTTATCTCCAATTTCTATGCTCAATAATTTTTTAATTATTATTATATTATTGCTCCATTTTCTCATACTATAAATAAAAATGTTACAAATAAAATTAAAAATATATAGTTATAAAATCTTCTTTTAGGCCACATGATTTTTCTGAGAATTACCTGAAAAAAAAAAAACTGAACTTACGTAGCTAAGTAATTTATATTATTTTTATTATATTATATTATATATTTGACTATAAAATTATTGGAATCTTTGTACAAATATAACTCGTACATACTCATACAGAAAAGTAAAAATGATCCAGGAAATAATTATTCACTGTAATTTTCTAAATGAAATGCATATGCAGATACAAGATATGGTAACTCATCAGATTAGAAATTTATTGTTTTCTTAAGTACACTTTAAGTTTGTATGCATAATATATGAGTGGCTAAGTACCAACACCAGAAATGTATTTTAAGCTTACATGTCAAAGAGCAAGTAAATCATTTCAGCTTACCCCCTTTTCAATGTTCCCAGTTTGACAGAGTGTTCCTTCAGCTGCAGGTATACTGTTGGTAACACAGCGGTTGCTTTTGCTGAGACACCAGAGCTCTCTACACACTTCCTAGGAAAGAAGGCAAAAGCAAGTTGATCAGAAGTAGAGACTAAAATCAGATCCATCTTTCTCACAAAATATATCTATAAACAACCAACATTATTTTATTTGGGAAAAGGAGCCTCCACCTGGTTGTAAGTCAGGCTTACTCCTTGCGCCATGCTTAAGGATCACTTCTAGGAGAGCTCAGGAGACTATATATGGTACTACAGATTAAACAAGGTTGGTAATGAGTAAAAAGAGACTATGGTCTTTTGTTGAGGCATCAAATATAAGATCATGTAGGAAATTCTTCAGAAAGGTTGGTTGCCACATTTATAGAATTATTTAAGTATTTGTTATTAAATTGTTATTTTGGTGAATAAAATTATTCTTAATTGTTGAGGTCAGTTAGAAAATTTTTAAATAATATAAATATTTAAAATAATTAAATATATGGGGCTGGAGACATAGCATGGAGGTAAGGCATTTGCCTCGCATGCAGAAGGATGGTGGTTCGAATCCCGGCATCATAAATGGTCCCACAAGCCTGCCAGGAGCAATTTCTGAGTATAGAGCTAGGAGTAAACCCTGAGTGGTGCCGGGTGTGATCCAAAACAAAAAAAAGATTAAATATAACTAAAAATAAATAAATATAAGAGTAGGGAGAAGTGATCAACAGATAGGAAAGAATATTATACAAAATATACAACAGTACAAACTTATAAACTACTTTCTAAATATTTCCCAGGTAGATAGCTTCCTACTGTAATATTCAAATGAATACCATTCAAAATAAAATAATAGAAAAGATCCTGGGCAGGAGTAATTTCCAAAGTTCATAGATGGCAGAACATTCTGCTAATCTTATTTACCCAATATCAATGTTGCCTACACCTATGAAAGGGAAATTTGTTCAAACAAATTCTATTGCTGAGTGAGCCCTTTACATATTACATATTTCATGTATTGTGGAACTGTCTTCCCTTCTTCATTATGATTTCTGTTATCTTACTTCAGCATGGGAGAATTAAAATATTTAGCATAAAATTTCACAATAAAATATTTCAATTTCTTAAAGTTATGCTGATAGATAATAAATAAAAATTAACTGTCCAAAAATAAACAAATGGAACTTCATCAAACTAGTATGCTTCTGTACATAGTGAAAGAAATCAGCACAAATGAAGGTAGGATATTGCTCACTGGTAAGCACTAACCACATATCTGAGGCTTTGGAATCCACCCTTGACACTACAAGATAAACAAATATATAAACAAACAAAACATAAATCACTACAAAAAATTAAAAAGGCAATCTACGGGCTAGGAGAAGCTAATAAAGCCATAAAAAATATCTAAATTGGCACTTCTCCTAAAAAGACATACATACAGAGCATGAAATAATGAGCATCAGAACTTATTATCAGGGAAATGCAAATCAAAATGACAATGAGCAATAATCTCATGTTTGTATGAGTGATCTACAGCTAAAAGACTGGAAATAAGTTTGGCAAGGGTGTGAAAAAAGAAATTTATGTGTTGGTAGGACTATAAATTGGTATAGCCACTGAGGAAATTGATATAGATATTTAAAAAAAATAGGGGCTAACAAAAGGGTACAGTGGGGAGGGTGCTTTTTCTGCAAATGGTCAACCCCTGGTTAGATCCCTGACCCCACCTATGCTCAGGTTAGAAAGTACTGCTGGGAGTGATCCCTGAGGACAGCACTAGGAGCATAACCCTGAGCATAACTGAGTGTACCTTATCCATAAATAAAACTAACTGAAAATAAAAATAGCATATGATCCAGCAATTCCACATATCAGAACTTATATGTAAATAAAAAAGCACTAGTTTGAAAACATAAATATTCCTCTATGTTTCTTACAGTAAAATTCACAATAGACAAGAACTGCAGATATTGTAATTACCCTTTGACAGGTGAATGAGTAAAGATGATTATATATAAATATATATTAATATATTATACATATTTTAAATGCAATATTTGATATTGTATATTGAGTATGTAATTCAATACATATATTAAATAATATAAATGAATGATTATATATATTTATATATTTCAATAAAATACTACTCAGGTTGTTTTGTTTTGTTTTTTGTTTTGCTAGGACTGGGAGATAGTATAGGTTATGCTAAGTGAATCTGACCGGGTTTGATTCTTAGCACTACATAGCTCCTCATGCCTGGTGCAACCCTGGAGACCCCTTAGCACTGCTAGGAGTAGCCTAGGTATTCCTGATATCACAGGCCATGAACAACAACTACATCCTTGGGCCTCTCATTGAGCTGCCAGTGCAACTGAGTAAGAATTACCACTTAGGAATTACCACTTGCCTCATGTGATTATGCTAGGCAAAATAAACCAGAAAATAAAAACATGTATTCATTTACATGTGGGATATAAATTAAAGAAGCAAAATAAAAGGACAAAACAAAACAAAAATCACTATGAAATTCTAAATAAAATGATAGTAGATAGTGCTATGAAGGAGATAGTGCTATGATGCTAGAGAAATGAGTAAAGTGCTATGATGCTAGAGAAATGAGTAAAGTAAACCAAAACAAAAATCACTATGAAATTCTAAATAAAATTATAGTAGATAGTGCTATGAAGGAGATAGTGCTATGATGCTAGAGAAATGAGTAAAGGCATATGGTGAATGGTTCAGATCTGTGGTGGTGGGTTTGGTATGGTGCATACATATTGAGATATAAACCAACAATAATTAAAAAAAGGGAAAATTAATAAAAAGAAAATAACTTATTCAACATATTTCTGAATAAAATTTTGCCTAAGAATCCCCCAAAAGTTTACTTTGAAGAAAACACTCAATGTTTTACACTTCCATTTTACATTAGTTTACTACCTGACATCACTACTGATGGTATAGTAGACTTTTAAGATAGAACCATTTAGCTTTACATATTTGCAATAAAAATATATGAATCTGAAATGCATCAATAAATTTACATAGACTCTTAAATGTTATTGCTATTATTTTCTACTCTCCATTTTACCCTCAAAACAAATGACAAGGTCTTATGTCAATACACAATATGGAAATAAAGCAGTAATATTTCATTCATGAGTTCACCATTAAGGCATATAGAAAAGTCTCTGAGAGCATTAAGGATCTTGTGGGATCTTGTTAGGATTCTTTGAAGGTCTTCAAAACCAGGCAGAGAGACATGATTTTTATTAAATTATTTGAATATTTAAAAGATAAAAACTTTCCTTTCTTTTAATTAAAATATTGGAGATGTTCCTTGTTTCTTTTTTCAAAGTTTTAGCTTCTGTTTTTTTTTTTTTTAATGTTTGTTTTAAAGTAATACTTGGCAGCACTCAAGAAACACTCCTGATGATGCTCAGGAAACTGTATGTTGTATCAGAGATTAATTTAAATTGGTAATATGCAAGGCAAGAAACCTAAACCCTGTACTTTTCTCAGACACCATTTCTGTCCTAAAAGGTCATTTGATTAGCCCAGATTAGATCCTCAGAACCACATATGATCTCCTGAGCACTTCCAGGAGTGATCCCTGAGTACAGGGCCACAAGTAAGCAGCACCATATATGGCCCAATCTCTCTCCAAAAGTTATTTATATTATTAGTCTTTCTTCTTATTATATGCACTTTATTATGTTCTTTTAGTGTAATATTAAGAAAGTTGTACCACTACCATTTGGGAGATTCTAAACATTCAAATTACCCACATCCGGCTGTGCTCATGGTTTGCTTTAGGCTCCGAGCTCAGGGATTACTCCTGGAAGTGTTTGGGGGAGATCATATATGGTGCCAGAAATCTAACAATTGTCAGCTGCATGAAGGCAAGCATCTAAATATATTTTACCTTAATTTAAAAAATTAATATCTAGGTTAACATTTATTTTATCTCAGCAGTTGGACTAGTAAATTCATTGTCATCTGTATTTTATAAAGGCTGTAGAAAAGTCATTTGGCACTCATTTGTATTAAAACCTTTCTAGTTGCTCTCAATGGTTCCTCGGTGTCACTACTGTTTCTATATCTTCATTTTATTTGCCTCCATGGGATTCATGTTTTGAGAACTTGTGTTTTCTTTTTTTTTTTTTTTTTTTTTTTTTTTTTTTTGGTTTTTGGGCCACACCCGGTAATGCTCAGGGGTTACTCCTGGCTATGCGCTCAGAAGTCGCTCCTGGCTTGGGGGACCATATGGGACACCGGGGGAATCGAACCGCGGTCCGTCCGAGGCTAGCGCAGGCAAGGCAGGCACCTTACCTTTAGCGCCACCACCCGGCCCCAACTTGTGTTTTCTTTATGGTTCAGAAAAGTTATCAATTTATTTGTTTGGTGTTCTTTCTTCTTCTGCAACATATTATAGTCCATTTTCCTGTTATATTTCCTGTTATACAACATATTATGGTGACTTTAGAACAGGAAATGCACATATTATAGTGTTCCTGTTCCTTTCTTCTGCAATATATGTATTTTCTTGTTATATTTCCTGTAATACAACATATTATAGTGCATTTAGAACAGAAAAATGCACATTTTATAGCTCTTTTTGGGGGGGGTTTTCCTGGCCACACTTGTTTGATGCTCAGGGGTCACTCCTGGCTAAGTGCTCAGAATTGCCCCTGGCTTGGGGGGACCATGTGGGATGCCGGGGGATCGGACCGCGGTCCTTCCTTGGCTAGCGCTTGCAAGGCAGACACCTTACCTCTAGCGCCACCTCACCAGCCCCTAGTTCTAAACCTTCCTTTCATATTCTCCTTATCTTTTTTTCTTGAGGTCCTAATATTTTTATTTATTGACTTCATATGAGATTATTTCCTCATGCTCTTTATTATTTGTTTTAAAATTTATCTTCAGTAAAATTGTTTTTCCTTTGAGCATACTGCACTTCCTGAGTTGAAGTATAGCATCAATACTTTTGTTTTGGGGTACATGATAATGTACCCCCAAGGTTTCGATAAACAAATTTTCATGTTGACCTATTTTCTCAGCGCCATGTATGCAGACTATATTAAGTCTTACTCTGTTATGAAAGTGAAACTAGTCTCATGCTTCAATTTCTTATGGGACCCATCTTCATAATCCAAAGCAAAGAGCAGACAAATTTACTTAACACTTTGATTTAGTTCTTTATAGTAAAGAAGTTCTTTTAAAATTTCTGACTTTATGAAAGGGTGACATTTCTATGTCCTTAGTGCATGCCCAAGTCTCCAGTCCCAGTATGAGCAACATGTGTGTGCCAACTTGCCCACTGAACTCATTTTTGTCTGGCACACTCCTAGCTCCCTTTTTTGTTTTGATATATACTTCTTGTTGGGCGACAATAAATACTTGTGGTGAGAACCCCACATTCTGCAAATCATTTATGAGAAAGGGTTTCTGGAAAAAATAGAATTGGAACAGGCCACTCCAAATTGGTGTAATTTAGTGGTCAGAAAATAAACAAACACAGCAACAACAACTATTAAAATATTTGCACAGCTATTTATCTGCTGGCATTTGTTGCTAGCACCCTAACCTTTGGTGGTCTTAATTCCTATGACTTGTGGTGATTCTTTTTAGAAATGTAGATTATTAGGGCCAGAGGGATAGTAGAGCAGTAGAGCATTTACCTTGTATGCTCCTTACTGACCTGTATTAGATCTCTAGTACCCCATTTGGTTACCCAGGTCCACCAAAAGTGCCAGAAATAAGACCTGAGCACTACTGGGTATGACCCAGAAACAAACAAACAAAAACACACAAAAAGAAATGTAAATCTATAAATATATCTGCCTCCAAGAGAGCTCTTGAATAACAAATTAAGAGTGAGATTCAAAATATCTTTACAGATTATTCATTTGCCTCTTTTTTTTTAAATAAAAGTTTAGTGTTTTGGAAATGAAATCACTAAGTCCAAAAGAAAGAGTATTCTAATTTTTCATATTTTTCTATTACTCCTTATAGGCTGCTATTGAATCACTCTTTCTAGGAAGTTAGCCTGGTAGCTCATATCAATTATAGTAATGAAAAAATGAGGCATACTTTATATTGGAGTCATTCTATTTTTTCAGATGGGTAAAGTTATTTTTAATTAATATCTTTATTTAAACACCATGATTACAACTATGATTGTAGTTGGGTTTCAGTTATATAAAGAACACCCAACTTCACCAGTGCAATATTCCCATCACCAATGTCCCACTTCTCCCTCCTCCCCACCTCACCTCCACCTGTACTCGAAACAGGCTTTCTACTTCCCTCATTTATTCACATTGTTATGATAGTTCTCAATGTGGTTACTTCTCTAACTGCACTCATCACTCTTTGTGGTGAGCTTCATGTCATGAGTTGGACCTTCCAGCCCTCTTCTCTTGTCTCTGGGGATTATTATAAAAATGTTTTTTTATTTTTTCTTAAAACCCATAGATGAGTGAGACTATTCTATTTCTATCTCTCTCCCTCTGACTTATTTCACTCAGCATAATAGATTCCTTTTTCAATTTTTCCTGCATCTCTCCTCATCACAGAAATACATTCTGTTGATCAAGAGCAATATCAATTTTATTAGTTTCATTTATCTCGCATTTTCTGGTTTTGTACCTAGAAGCCTAAAAGAGTAATCATGTTTACTGCCTGGCATGTCTTTGAAACTAAAACTCTTTTCTAAACCTGAAAAGTCCAGTGGTATCAAGAATCAGAGGCAAAATATGCATACCAATATAGAAAAAGAAATTGAGCTTAATCGTGTTCTAATTTTAGATGACAGAAAAAAACCTGAGTCTCCCATGACTGGAGACAGTTCAGCATACAACTTCCTAGTAAAAGGATAAAAGAAAGGAACTAATACTTTTCAGGGTGCATGATCAGCAGGCTTAGTCATATTTGTATCTTATTAGTCATCACAACAATCTTAGAAAGTGTAACAAACTTCATATATAGAAAGACAGCAATTTGTCTAAGTTCTAACTATAGATTTTAATAAGCTCTGATGTCATATCAACAGCTATGGTAACATTTCTCTTGTGTCGGGGCCAGAAACAAAACATGCATTCACGTGGTTGCCTTGCATGTGACCAGGCCTGGTTCCATTCCAAGGCACTGCATATATGGCCTCCCAAGCACCATAAAAAATGATCCCTGGGAATAGAGCCAGGAATAAATACTGGACACTGCCAGATGTGACCCTGAAACAAAACAAAACAAAATACAAAATTTTTCTCTTTAATGTATCAGAATTGAATACACTGTCAGAATTGAATATCACTGTCCAGTTAAGGCTGATTAGTAGTTTAGTTGTATTCCAATATTCTCACTAAAAGTTTATTCCAATAAAATATCACTAAAAATTCATTATAGCCTTCTAATTATGTATTTATATTTTATTTTATTTTATTTTATTTTATAGTTATTGGGCCACAACTGACAGTGCTCAGGGCTTACTCCTAGCTCCGTCTGCCAAAATTACTACTGATAGTTCCCTGGGGTTTGAATTTAGATTGACTGTATAAAAAACAAATGCCCTGCCTACAATATTCTCTAGCCTCTTGTTCATAATTTTAAAAACTATAAAAAGCTTATAAAATTAATACTATATTAATTTATCTTTTAAAAAATTAACCAGTTGTCAGGCATATGATCCACAATAGAGAACCTGCCTTGAAGGTGTTTTAGGTTTGGGAGTTCAATCCCTGGCATCAAAAATTAATTAATTAATTAAAAGTTAATGTTAACATATTCTTCAAAAGTATTTTATAGTCATACAAGAAAGAAAAGATTTAAAATAATCCTGGTAGACCAGGAAGCAAAGGGTGGTGGTATAGGATGCACTCTGGGATCATTGGTGGCGGGAGGTCAACACTGGGAGTGACCCTGATTCACTGTATTTCTGAAATTTAACTATGAAGGGCTTTGGAGATCACAATGGTTTCAAAAAATACCATTAAAAAAATAGTCCCACTTATATAAAATTTCAATGTCGATTGCTAGATTCCCAGTGTTCTTTGTTTTTCATATGAATGACTGCATTAAAAAAAAGTATTAGCAAGGAGTTGGAGAGCTAGTAGAGCAAGTAAACTGCTTGTTTTGCATATGGCTGATCTGGATTCAATCTGTGGCACTCTAGAAAACTCCTTACTAATCACTAGATATGACCTCTGAGTGCAGAGTAAGGCTTAAGCACCTCCGCATATGGCTCAAAAATCCCCAAGAAAGCAAAAATATTAGTAGATATGGATCATAGTAAAATGGACAAAAGGAAGTTTTAAAGAAATTATTTAAAATAAAATAATTTACTTAATATACAGAAAATAACCTTGCAAAGAACTAAACAGGAGTTCCTTTAATCAGAATACAGTATTACCTTACAATCAAACCATTCCAATACAATTTTAAATATCAAAACAAATTTTCCTCGTGTTTCTCTACTTTTCAAGTAAGAATTGCTGTTGACACCCTTCCCAATGGGTCAAATATCCTTGGGCTTATCTCAGAAAATTAAAACAAGTAGTTTACACAAGAGAAAAAGGTCTATCATAATAATGCAAAATAATTTTATAATGATATTGATTATTATATCTCTAAAGAAGCAAAATTGTGTAGGAAGAGAAATGGTATTTTTATTTCTAAATAAAAATCTCATTTTTTTTTATTAAAAGGGTAAAGACCATAAATATGTGCACAGTTCCTACTCTTGGGAAACCCTAAATCCTATGCCACCTTGGTTGTGGAAATGAAATATTCTCTTTGTCCTCATTACCCTATCAGTAACATCTCTCAGCAGCTGTTTGCAATAAAGGATCTTGAAGACCAAGAGGGAGAGCAGAGCCCTGAAAAGGTCAGAGAGGAGCATCAACAATTAGAAAGGTTACTGATCATTGTATCCCACAAAGGAAAACTGAAAATCAACATATGGTGACCCTTAGCCTGCTTCCAGGTGCATAGTAGGCATCTAAAGAAAGAGGATAAAGTACTCTTATTTCATCTTTCAATAGGTTAATCCTGATATGTGGGTAATTTAAGTGCAAAGAATTCTAGAAAGGCCAAAACTATTTTTTGGTGGTGTTCTTCTTGGCACATATACAACAAAGGCATGTCAAAATTCAAGTTAAATAAGCAATCATCAATTTGAAGGGGTTAAAAATAATTACATGGTTTTAAAATATACTTCTAAAAATGGCAAAACCAGAGAGAGAAAAGACTGATCTATAGTGACAAGTGATTGTGTGCCTATAATTAATTTTAAAAATTTAAGAAAAAAATGATGCCTCAACTTTTTATCAAGTTGATATCATATAAGCCTGATAAAGGTATGTTTGCACTCCAAAACATAGTGAGATGGGAAAATAATTTCATGCCTTTTATTCACTAAATTCAAATGCAGTCACAGTGTAAAATAGTTATACTACCTCAAGATCTACAAGGAAAGTGAGTCTACAATTTCTCTCAGTGTAATGTTTTAATATTTAATAACTTAAAATTCTTCCTACTACCTAATCTACAACCTTCCAGCTGTAAAAATTAAGACCACTACTTTATTGATGCTCGTGTAGAGAAAGAAAACAATGTGTAGCCAGCATGCAAACTATAATAAAATTTCCAAAGCCTGAAGAGATTTTGAAGCCAAGATTTAGCTTCCCTTTTTTACAGACTACTCAAACTCAATTTCTTTAAACTTCCCTTATAAGTACTTTTAAGTATTTCATTATTATCCTCTCCCAAGTTATCTGTATCTCTTTTTCAAAAGTTGTATAGGTAGCCAACAATCCACAAAAAAGACTAATAAACTCTTTTTATTAGAATGATTCTTAAATGGAATGCAATAATGACTTGAAGCTTACTTAATTGCTGGTGAAAAAGAACAAACAAAAGGATTAAACATGGAAACATCAAAAACTTGAGTCTGAGAAGTCAAATGTCAGTCTCTACTAAATACTCTTCAGGGAAAGGATACTCTGAATAAGAAATTCACTGTCTTTTTTTATTTTTTTATTTTTTTTGCCAATTACCACCGTCGAGTTTATTCAGGTAAAACGAAAAGGAGACATATTAGTACACATAAGAAAATATGAGTTTAGTTAAAAGCCTGAGAAAAATGAACAATATACTATGTTTAATTGCAAACAAATAAGAATTTCATATTAGCATAAACAACAGATAACTTTTAATAATCATAATAATTTCTTCTCTGACTTTTAATACATTCTAAGTTATATTAATGCTGTTCAAATTTCAATAAATATGATTAGTGGCTATTAAAATATATTTTATTTGCTCATTTGGTCATGTTTCTTAATAGCCCTATGTACCTTTCAACATCAATGAAATACTGGTATTGAATAAACTAGTCAATAAGCAAGCTCTAGCTTTTAATTAACTAATTTTGTGGGGTTTGAATCTTTGAGGTTAGAAATTAGTTTTGTATGATAAATAAAGAAGTTGTTGCCTTAGTATTTGCTGTGTTATGAGAATAATAACATTTATACATAATATGTATGTATATATTTAATATGCAATGTTTTTTCTGTACACAAATATATCATGTAATCTATAAATTACTTTATCAATTTTTATAATAGAATTTTTTCTCTGATAAGTCATATAATGTTATGAAGAAACTATAGGTTACTTTGTTCTTGATTAAAATTTTATATTAAAATTTTATACCAGTAAAGTTAATAAATGCATGTGGTAAATTTATTTTATTTGTGTAACATGAGCAACTACTTTTCTTTTTTTTAATATAATTTTATTTTAATCATAGTAGCCTACATATCATTGACAATAATATTTTAGGTACATATTAACATAAAATCAGGAAATTCCCATCACCAAATTGTCCTCCCTCCGAATTTCCAGAAGGACTCCACCCATTTTTGGCGTATTTGATTTTTCCCCAGTTTATTACTTTTCTCTTCTTCAAACAAAACCACATAACTTGAACTATCTAATCCCGCCTCCCAACTAGAGTGGGAAATAAGGGAGGTATCAAGACCAAACAGGTGTAGGACCACTAAGTAGTTTGCTAGGCACAGAGGGGACCAATTATTCTGGCAGCCCCAGGGGTGAGGGAGGAGGATATGGGAGGTAAAACGGGAGGTCACAGTCTTATCTTCAGCAGGTTACCTTGACTTAAAAAGCTCTATACTTTAGGCAGCTATAGTTTAATGGCATGACTAGTATATTTAAATACATGTTATAAAAATAACATGATTTTGCTATTTTTATTCTAATTTATCAATCTTGTTATTAAATTCATCTACAGGGTATATTTCTTAGATTACAGATTTTAGTAGAATTGACTAAATATGTATGTTGCTATAGTCTTTACTATAAATTTATAAGACAATTTTTATATGCAAACATATATTTCCTTTGCTTTATAATTTCTAATACTGGAACCTAAAATACTCACTGTGTGAAGTATGAAATAAATATGACATATTTTATCATGTTTAGATTATTCTATTAATAATCACTTATCTAATATATATTGAAAACTTTTAAAACTTGAATGGTTTTTAAGTAACACAAAACTCTTGCCACAAATTCATTTATTTTGTAAAGATGAAAAATTACTAAATTACATAAAACTGTTTAATATTCTTGATATAAGGAAAATACAAATCAAAACAACAATGACATGTAATGCCATTTATGTAAATTTTGGCATTTATGTAAATGTCATATAATGACATGACATTTATGCCACTAAGATTTATCCATATCAAAAAGATAAACAACAACAGATATTGGCATGGATGTGGAGAAGAGACCTGCACATTGTTGGGGGTAAATGTCAATTGGTGCAGTTTCCCTGGAAAGCATTATGAATATTCCTTAAGAATAATAACAAGGGAACTAGCAATACCTTTCCTGGGAATTTATCTAAAGACTATGAAGACACTTTTTAAAATATTTTATGCAGGGCCAGAGCGATAGCACAGCAGTAGGGCATTTGCCTTGCATGCAGAAGGACAGTGGTTCAAATCTCAGCATCCCATATGGTCCCCTGAGCCTTCAGGGGGCAATTTCTGAGCATAGAGCCAGGAGTAGCCCCAGAGCACTGCCAGGTGTGACCCAAAAACCAAATAATAATAATAATAATAATAATAATAATAATAATAATAATAATAATAATGCTCCACATTCATAGCAAAGTTATTCACAACAGTGAACTACAAAAATTAACAAAACTAACTTCTAAACTCAGATGAAATGAGGGAGGTAAAGGAATAGGTTCAGAATTCCTAAGGTTGTAGAATGGTTCTGGAATTTAGGTAGTGAGCATGCGGAATCCATTGATATGCAAAGGTGTTAAACAAAAACTTTCAATATTATTAACTAATAATACATCAATAAAAATTAATGCCTTGTAGTTTCCAAGCTATGTCTTTTTTTATGTTCTATTTCCACAATGCACCAGAATTCTGCAGTCCTGAAGTCCAAGTTATGAAGTCCACATGCTTCTATATAAAAACAGATTCAAAGCACTTAAGATTGGGATTTTTTTTTTTTTCATAACAATGCTTGTTTGTTTTTCTGGCTTTAATTTAATCCTCTGCTTGGGAAAAAATAAACCAAACCATGAAGCTACCGCTGAGGTCAGCTTTGGCACACAGAGAGCATTCCAGAAGACCCTGGCACAGCCCTTCAAGTCACTTTACACACCTCCCCTGAGAAATCCTAGATTGATTGGGGAGCAAGGGAGGGGATAATTGCTGGGTTTGCTTCCGAAATGCTTTCAGGATGCCAGAACTGACCTGAGCAATAAGGTCCTGGTTGTTTACTATGTAACTTTTTGTTAAGTTGTGTTTTATGTACTCATACATTTCTGTATGGGTGTTATAGTTAACAAATATTTAAGTATAAGATTTTGTTAAAGCCAGAAAAAAACAAACAAAAGAATTTTATATTCTCTCAAAGTTAGGATATTGTATTCTCTGGAATAAAAAATAAATTTACTTGGGATTTACATTTACTTGAAATGTAAATAAATTTACATTTACTTGAAATGTAAATAAATTTACATTTACTTGGAAAAGCAAGGGCATTGCTGCAAAGCAGAGAGAAGCTTTAGTATTCTGTGTATGATATTTGGAGGATAGAAGATAAAGAAAAAAGAAAACAAGATATTTTTCAAAAAGTTCATGATTTTAATATAGTTTATCCAGAGTGACAACTTAAATGTATTTCCAAAATTATAATAAAATTTAGAAATTCTGTGATCTCTTTTATATCAATTAGATCTCTTGATCTCATTCATTTCCCATTATTCCAAAGATAAAAACCTAGAACTTTTAACAGAGCCCATCAGGTTTATATTCCCAACCGTATTCTCTTGTCTCAGTTAGCTGACACTTGCTACTAGAGCTCAGTTACACTGACTTTCTCTCAGTTCTTCAAACATGTCACTCCCAAGTTCCTCTCCCCACTATTTCATCACTAGATTCTGACTCATTTAGTCAATCAGCATTTCCTGACCTTTTATTGGGAGGCTATTAACTACATTAATAGTAAGGAGAAATTTAAGAACAGTTAGAAATAAGGTAGATTTCTTTTCTCATGGAATTTATATTCTCATCTGTTGAAAGACATTTAGGTTATGTCAGTGTCTTAACTACTATGAATAATGTTGAGTAATGCACCTACAGATATCTCTCCTCATGTCTATTGCTTTAACTGTAAGTTTGGAAATAGAATTGTTGAATTATATGGTAATTACAGTAAAATCTTTAGAGAGCCCTCCATACCATTATTCATAGTGGGTGCACCAATTTACATTCTTATGAATACTAGCTTCATCTCTATTTTTTAATTAATAGTCACCCTAATGAAGCAATAGTCTCTGATTTTGATTTTTGTGCTTTCCTGATGATTGGTGATGCTGAGCACATTTTAAAAATTTATTGGCTACATGTGTGGCTTCGTTATAACTGTGTAGTCAGTTTACTTGCCAAATTTTAATCACGTTCTTTTGATATTTGCTATTGAGTTGCTATATATATTTATATATTTAGAGACCAACCATATTTAAAATAATACTTTAAATATTTTCTTCCACTCAGCAGGTTCCTATTGCATTTTTCTGCCATGTAGGAGCTTTTTAGCATGATAGTTCCACTTTTCTATTTTTCTTTTTATTGTTTGCACTTTTGGTGTCATATTCAGAGAATTATTGTCAATACCATGTCACAAATTTGTTTTGTTTTGTTTTCATTTTTGTGTCACACCCAGTGGCACTCAGGAGTTACTTCTGACTGACTCTGCACTCAAAAGTCACTACTGGCATGCATGGGGATCATATGGGATGCCTGGAATCGAACTATTTGTCAGTCCTGGGTTGGCTGAGTGCAAGGCAAACGCCTTATTACTGTGCTATTGCTCCAATCCCCATGTCAACAAATTCTATTCTTTATTTTTATTTAACATTTTTTATACTTTGGGATTTTACATTTAAATTCAGTTTAAATTTTTATTTAAAGAAGTGTAAGATAAAGGTACAAATCATCCTTTTGAATATGGCTCACCCATTTTCCCAATATAATTTACCATGAAACAATCTTTCTCTTGTATATTCATAGCATTTCAGCCAAAGATCAGTTGCATTTTTATTATCAAAAATCAGTTGCATTATTATCAACTTTACTTTTGAGTCTTCAATTAAGTATAGATGACCACTTTCATGCCAGTACCATACTACTTTGATTACCATAGCTTTGTAACATATTTTGAAATTAGAAAAATATTGCTTTAGATCGTGTATAAACTATATTAATACTAGTGTTCTTTTGTGGGTCCATATGAATTTTGCAATTTTCAAAAATTTTTGTTTAAAACATAAGAGCAATAGTATTGATAGCACAGGTAAGTTTTGCACATGTTGTTCAAAAACAATATTGGAAATTTGACCTAACATTAAAGAGTAATGAAATACAAAGCTATGCCTGAGTCTGAAATGATCTGTAAAGATATATATATATAGGTTTAGCAACAGCACTTCTAAATTTAAAACTATCATTATAAAAAATAATTTTTGTTAACTTTCACCTTTACACTGTCACAGAAACATTTTGTACAAAGGAATATGGCTTTATTTGTGTTGTATTTTCATCCAGGTACATTAATGTCTCCATTGAAGCCTATTAATATAGCTAGAAGTTGTTTGAAATAACTATGTGTGAAATAACTGTCTGTGCTTGCATCTTAATTAGAAGAATTTTTAGTATAAATTTTTTTAGTATAAAGAAATTTTTTAGTATAAAGAAAAGAAAACTCTAATTTAAAATACAAATTTTGATGCACCTGAGACTTCAGGATCCTAAAATAAACAAGAAAATTCTGGTGGGGCCAGTGAGATAGCATGGAGGTAAGGCATGTGCCTTCCATGCAAAAGGATGGTGGTTCGGATCCCGGCATCCCATATGGTCCCGCGTGGCTGCCGGGGACAATAAAAAAAAAAAAAAGAAAGAAAGAAAGAAAAGAAAATTCTGGTGATAACTTCTCTTGCAGAAAAGATTTGGGAAAAAAATTAAAGAAAATATTTAGAGGGCCAGAGATCAATTTATGCAGTTTTGTTTGAAGGAAAGAAAAAAAGGGGGGGGTTAAACAAGCAAAAAATGGGAGGAGTCCTTCTAGAGGCTATACATATCAATTTAAGAGAAGAAAGGAAAAAAGGAAGAAAAATATAAAATACAAAAAAAATCAAACAAAAAAACCCTGAAAAGTACCACAGCAATAAAGAGAGCAATGAAACAATAACTACGGTCCCAAAATAAAAACAAAACAAAACAAAAACCAAATTTTTTTTAAAAAGTAATATATTTAGAAACAAACTTTGTCCAATGAAATTTATTTAATGTGTCTCCTAAAATTATATTTTCTATCCTTATTTTATTAACCTGTTCCTATACTAGTAAAAAATATAACTCATAAATTTTAACCTATTTATATTTTATTTATCTAAAAGGTGGTATATTACAGTCTATGATTTTAGTTCTCTCATTTACAATAAAATACAAGATAGTTAAAATTTTAAAAAACAATTTGAATTAAGAAAAGGGTACTATTATGTTTATGGTACATATACATACATATATATACACATCAAAAACTGTAAGTCATCACAAATATATCACACCATTATGTCAAGTAGTGTTTCCCAAGCACCACCTGGAATGATCTTCAAGCACAGAGCCAGAAGAAAGCTTTGAGCACAGCAGGTTATGGGCTTAACAAAATTTATTCTTCCAAAACCTATTTAAAGTGCATCATGAAAAAATTTAATTTAAACCAAGTTTATTTTAAAATGATTTTATTTTAAGATATTTGCAACCAACACATTTGGTTATGTGATATCATTTGGGAGTATGACCCATAGCTTAAGAAGCTATACTTTGGGCCAAAGTGATAGTAGAGCAGGTAGGTTCAACCCCCAGCATGTTCAACCCCAGTACCCCATATAGTCCACCAGGAGTTATTCCTAAGGACAAAGTCAGAAATAACCTGAGTACTCTGGGGTGTAGTAGGGCCCCCCAAAAAGCTAGATTCTAAATAACCAGACAATTGTATATTATCTTTGTTTTTATTTATTTATTTATTTATTTTTGGTTTTGGGGCCACACCCAGTAGCACTCAGGGGTTACTCCTGGCTCTGCACTCAGAAATCGCTCCTGGCAGGCTCAGGGGACCATATGGGATGCGGAGATTCGAACCACCATCCATCCTGGATTGGCTGCATGCTAGGCAAACTCTCTACTGCTGTGCTGTCTCTCCGCCCTGTACCTGATCTTTAAATTGAGTATACAAAATGTGCCTCTAACACCTACCATGTCTCATCAAAAGGGAGACTTAAAAAATCATTTTCTTTGAACTGTTCTAATAGGGATAATTGGTACATTTAATTGGTATATTGTTTAGTTCTACCTAACTTAACATGTAATCATTTTATTATTTTTAAAACAAGGAGTTCAAGCACCATTTTCATAAAAACAGAAAATGTCTTTAAACTTAGCAAGTCAGGGGCTGGAGAGATAGCATGGAAGTAAGTCATTTGCCTTGCAGGCAGAAGGATGGTGGTTCAAGTCTCGGCATCCCATATGGTCCCCTGAGCCTGCCAGGAGCGATTTCTGAATGTAGAGCCAGGAGTAACCCCTGAGCACTTCCGGGTGTGACCCCAAAACCCAAAAACACCCCCCACAAATAAACTTAACAAGTCAATATTTTTAAAACATCTCATAATTTAAAATTCTATTTTTTGTTCACATGTTTATGTTATGTACCTAACCTACACAAAAATTAAAATATCTCTATAAAACTTTAGATTCTCTTATAATCCCTCTGATATGGACATTGAAGCTTCATGTTCTGTTTTGTTTTGTTTTATTTGGGAAGCCACATCTAGTAGTGCTCAGAGGTTACTCCCAGGAGTGCTCATGGGACATGCTGCATAATAAATATAAACATCTGGTCTAGCACCTAACAAAGAAGGTGCTCCAATCTTTTGTATTATCTTCCTGGAACCCTAAACACTGAGACTTTTTGTTTGTTTATTTGGTTTGGGGCCACACCAGACTACACTCACTACTTACTCCTGGCTCTTTACTCAGTGGTCCTTCCTGGTGGGCTCTTGGGACTATTAGGATGCTGGGGATAGAATCTGACTGAACTGTCTGCAAAGCAAGAGCTCTACCCACTGTACTATCACTATCACTTCGGCCAATACTGAAATTCTTTAAGGGAGACACAAAGCACCAATTATGATCTCACTCTATTTTTTTAAAATATCATTCATTTTCATTCTTTCAATGTTTAGGCTACTGTCATCTTGTTCCCAGTTGATCATATTAGAATGCAGGAAGTGGATAAAGCTGTTTGAAATAGCTCAGTATTAGCAAGTAGGAGCTAAAGTTAGATCCTATGTTAACATGTACCTGGAATATTACTGTGAACGATATGTAAGCCACTATGATTAAAATAAAAATTATATTTAAAAAAAAGAAGAAAAAATAAACAAAAGATTAGATCATCTATATGTGGTATTTAGAATGATGAATGAGAGAATGCACTGGTTTCATGGAGGGGGTTGCCTAGATCACTGTTGGCCCCAGAATATATGGAGGAGAAGAAAGAAAGAGTGGAAGGGAGGAGGAGAATAGACAGAAGAGAAGCAAGAAGAATGTCAAGGGCCAAGGAAATCCAAGTTCATCAGTGCTAAAGACTGATAGAGCAAAATATTCAAACCCAGAGCCAACAACATTTGAATTTTGAGACATTAGCAACTGAACTTAAAAAGGTGGAGGGAAGACAACATTGGTGGTGAGAATGCCCCTAATTCAATGTCACTTTGTACCTGAAATACTACTGTGAATGATTTGTAATCCACTTTGATCAAAATAAAAAGTATTAATAAAAAAAAGCACCTGTCAAGATATTAGGTTAGGGGAGCGGGTTAGATAAGGAATTCTGGGTACACTGTTTGAGGGAAGATGATACTGATGGTGGAATTGATGCTGGAACATTGTATGTCTAAAATTCAACTATGTATAATTTTTTAAATTATTGTGATTTAATAAATTTTTAAAATAAAAAAAATAAAGTTAGGTCCTAATCAATATAAAAATCCCATTAACTCAATAATTGGGATACCTGAAAGTAAGTTGGGATTTTTCTAAGGGGCACTAGGGAAAGATTTCAAAACTATACTACTTCAAAGGTAATCAAAAACCTGGCATTATAAATGCAAAACTTAAAGAATAACTGCATTAAATTATTAAAATGTTAATAATAGTGCATGAATAACTTTTAAAACTTGGTTACTTTTATAATTACTCATTTAGAAATAAATATTATACAAATTTTATCAAAAAAGTGAATGTCCAAAATGACAATATTTGTATTAATGTTACAAGAAGTAAATATATTCATCAAAATTTTCATTTAACACATGTATATCAGAAAACATATATAAGGGAGCTAACATAATAAGGATTCAGACTTCTTACCCCATATTTACATTGGCGGGATGTTGCTCCATACTGGAAACGACATTGCTCATCTGCATCATACACCTGACCTGGGGCCACAGCTGGATAAAGAAAGTCACGCTTGGGAGGCTCATTATCAAGGCAAGTACCACGGCCTGAACTGTTCAACATAAAGGATCAAAGGAAATTAGGTACACTATGAATTATTTCAATCACAATTATGAAACCATGTGTTGAGTTATTTTTCATAGCAATGCATAAAAAACAATACATTCTAGCAAAAATCTCCATGACATAATAGAATATCTTTACTGAAAATAAGAGCTCCAATAGTGTTGCTGTTGTTGTTGTTGTTGTTGTTGTTGTTGTGTGTCTGTTTCAGCATTAAGACAGCAAGATGCATCTTAAGCAACAATCTTATAAAGTCATGTTGGCTTTTACAACACCAATTTAAATTAATTTCTGAAGCCTTCAAAACAGAATTTCAGTTGCTCTAAGCTTCTTATTTGTTTTCAATGAAAATACACTCACATCTGCTTGTAGAATTAAAAACATAAAATGTGGAAAATTAAAAGGACCGTGGTTACAATACTTAAAGACTTAATCTATATGCTTCCACCTTGGGCAGAACAATAGATACTGTGGTAAAACGTGTCCAAAGGTTCTTGAAATATTTCAATAATAAATGGGCTGAATGACAGATGAGGCCAAGAGCCAAAGTTCTCCTCTCAAGTATATTAAAAGTGTTTAGTCTCTCAGAAATTTCATATTTCATCTAGGGTCATCAGAGTTGGAAAAGAGAATGTTCTCTTTTCTCTATAATTTCTGCTTTTCAAAGTATGCTTGCACTCAAACATAATATTTTAATTCAGTGGAACAAATAACATAAAGATCGCCAAAAGCCAGACAGAATACCTCAGTTTAAAGAGCTCTACACTTTGCTAAATATAATTGTTCACTTTTATTTAGTCCGTGTGCATAAAATAGGACAGATGCTTTTTTACTTTCATTTCACATGTGAATAAGTTAGAATTTTTAAAGAATTCCTATGCCAACATTAAAAAATTTTTTCCAACATTCCTGTCAATAGTGCCAGCCCTTGTATTTTTTCCCCAAATCTTTTCCATTCACTTTGCCAAAGGAAAATAATTTCACAAGTAGAAGTTTCTCAACTATTATTTAGAACAGTACACATTTTCATTTATAGATAACTAAGAATCATGCATAAAAGTGAGGGTCATAATCACTTAAATTTTAACATATTCTGAAATGTCAATTATCTATATAAAAAAATGTATGTTTGTGAGATTGTGGAGGTAACTCAGTGGTGAAGTGTATGCTCCATATGTGTGAAGCCCTGGGTTCAATCCCTAGCAAAGACAAAAACAAAAACACATGTATTTTCACATCTTTTAAAAATTGAACCATTCTGTTTGTATAGTAATAAATTCAAAGACCCAAGGAATACATAGAATACTTTCTTCTACATATCCCTTTCTTTTCTTTTATGTTCCTCTTCATTAATGTTTAATAAAAATACTTAGATCATATATCAAATGTGACAATACTACAGATGAACTCTTCAAATGACAAATAATAATTTCACTTGGCACTGCTCAAGGTATTTAACTAATAAAGGTAATCGTTTCTCCCAATAATCTCATCTTTCTACTTTCAACTTTCAATTTATTAAACTTTTAAAAAATTAATGTATCCCTTAGTGAGTTCTTTTAGGTAAATTTTTAAAATAGCAAGTTATTTTTTATTTTTATTAATGCCAAATATACATAATCGATAGGAGTATACACACTTGCACAAAAGCAACTTTACTAGTAAATCTACAATTTTACATTAAGGTTAATGATAAAGTGATCAAACTTGAAAAGCAATCATAGAAGACAATTTATTTTGATAATATGGTATGATCATGAGATGATCAATTCAGTAGTTTAAATACTTCATTTTTCTTCTAGTATATCAGTTTCATCTTTGCAGCACTATGAATTTTTTATGAATTGAATTAATAAGAAAAAATTAAATATCAAGTCCTACTATAAATTGTTATAAATAAAAGATAAAAACTGTACTGAAGTAATTATGTATAGAACTGTATAACTAAAAATGTTGGCAACAAATAGCTTTAAAAAGGAATGATGAACATAATTGTCTAAGTGACCACAACTCAAAATTAGTGAAATATTATTATACATAAATTCTTGTCAGAACACAGAAAATGAATCTAAAACTTAGAGGAAACAATATGTGGATCCCCTAAAAAGTGTTTAAGAATAGATACCCTAAGGGGAAAACGCTTTCCTAATGGCAGACTGAAAATTTGCTTAACCCAGGTGGAAGCAGGAATAATTACTTCATTTAAAGTTTTTGTTCTCAAAGTTCATGTACTTAAAAAGCACCAAATCAGATGGTCATTGCAAGGGTGCCCAGACAACAAAGAATTCCATTCACTGTGGTCACCTGTAGCTAAGTTCTCCCAAGAGAGTTTATTCCAAACGTAGACTTTGTTTCATCTCCTTGGAAGCATATATTACTTTTTATTAATGTGGTCTAATTAAAAACCTAGATATGTCTTGGTTTTATTTTCCAGTATATTTTTACAGAAGAAGAAAATAACATCATAACAAAAGTATGTAAGCAAAACATTGTCTAGATTTTTTAAAAATAAAAGTGTATTTATCAATATGGCTTTAGTGAGGGCTTTTTGGAATGGGTTTTATTCTATTTATATTAGTGAGCAATACTTGCAAGTCTGGTATCTTCACTATTAATTGGTTCTGCAAAGTTGATTTAAAATGCTACTACTTTTTTTGTTTGTTTTTTTTAGTTTTGGGCCACACCCTATCACAGTCAGGGGTTACTTCTGGCTATGTGCTCAGAAATCCTCCTGGCTCAGGGGACCATATGAGACACTGGGGATCAATCCCAGGTCCTTCCTGAGTCAGCTGCATGCAAGGCAAATGCCCTATCACTGTACTATCGCTCCTGCCCCATAATGCTATTACATTTTTAAGAGAACATGAACTACACATTTTCCTACTATAAATGATATCTGCTCCATAAAATTAAATCTGAGTAAAGTATTTTGGAAGGTAGAATTGTTTTCGATTTTGAATTTTGAGGACTATATAACAATAAATACATAATATTTTAAAACTTTATCTTTTTTTCTGTATAAATTAAGTTAAATATATAGCAGACAATAATAATAAATAATAAAATAATCCTAGAATTTCTGTGCCTTTGAGTCATAGTTTACATTATTAAGTATTACAAATATAGGTATAGGAAGTAAAGAAAATCAATCTGAAAAATGCATATTTAACCCTAAAAATATTTCCCCCATTTTGGGGGGGTGGGCTATACCTGGTGGTACTCAGGGTTCACTCCTGGCTCTGCACTCAAAAATCACTGCTGGCAGGCTTGGGGGAGCATAAGAAATGTTGGGGATCATCAATGATCAGTTCTGGGTCAGCAGCATGCAAGGTAAATGCCCTACTCTCTGTGCTATCGCTCCAGCCCCTATTCTTCCATTTTTTTTCCTTAGAAAATTCCAAAGTGCTCATCTTCTATCATGCCATTTATGTCCAACAAATAAGTTAATATCCTGATATTTTAATTATTATTACTATTCTAATTTTTATCATAATTATTACTTTGCCTCCCAAATATTTATCTTCCTATTCATCTTCTCTATATAAGAGGAGTTATTATTTTGCACTTTATTTTTTCACTCAATGTATTAAATGTGATACAAATCACTTTTCTTTTTTTTAAACATGAGATATTACTGCTTTATGATTTTGTAATTTTTTTCTTTTAACTAAATGACAATTATGAGTATTTTATCTAGGATTTTAGTAAACTGATATAACCAAATAATTTTATACTGTTATATTGTTACTAATGAAAATATATAGAAATAAGTTAGTGATATTTATATAAATCCTCCTAAATTGTCACAACAAATACAATTTTAACATATATGGTTTGCTCTTTGGTGTCATAATTACATTTTTCCATTTATAAAACATAAATATTACTATTAATTAATGACATAAAGAACACTATTGATAGATTCCACCTAAGAGGTCCTTTTTATAACTTATTATTTTATATTTTATATATTATATATAATTTTTATATTTTATAACTTATTATTATTAAGCATATATAGATTTGACCAGAACAAAACTATATATGTGTGCATAAAAATGTAGTATATATAAGTATATGTATATATATTTTATATATATATATATATATAAAGAGAATTAGGGGCTGAAGGGTAGTACAACAGATAAATTGCTTTGCTTATATGTAGTCAACCCAGGTTCAATCTTGGGCACCCTGGCTCAGCCTTGCCAGGAGTGATCCCTGAGCATAGAGCCAGGAGTAAGCCTTGAGTACCATTCGTTGTGCCAAGAACAAACAAACAAACAAAAGGGTAGGACTATATTTCCCTTGATGAAAGTATTTCTCTATTAATAGCCAAATAATATCTAAAGAGTATAAATAATTTAGTTTATAGGCTCTACTTAAGTTTAAGCTTTCAAGATAGAGCAAAAACTGAAAACAAGCATTTCCTTCATTTTAAAGTTCTTAGTAATAAAAATATATTCATTCACACTTGCAGCATGAAAGCACAGTCATATTTTATGTACTCTAATTTAGAGAAATTTATTTACATGGCTCAAAATTAGCCTTGAAAATAGGGACAGGAGCCAGAGTTGAATCTTCAACTATAATTTACAGACCCCTATGGAAAATATGTATTCTTGGTTTTGTTTCCATGCACATGAGAATAAACTCTAACTGCCATTTCAAACTAATATTTTATGTATATTATACTGTAAGTATACAGCTTCACTCAACAGCACAGTAGGTCAATCTAAAATAATTATTATTTCTATATATCTTTTTATACATCTAAAATAATCTAAAATATAATCATCTAAAATCTTTCCATGCTTCACTCTAGAGCAATAGTAGAGCTGGTAGAGTACTTGCCCTGCATATAGCCAGCACCCAGGTTCCATCCCCCAAATTCAGGTGTAATCCCTAAGCACAGTGTCAGGAGTAAGTCCTGAGTACCACAGTATTTCTACCATAAAGAAAACAAAATATAATTTATTGTTAAATCTTTCCACATAGATAAAATAAGCTTTACATGTCTTTATGTTAAGCACATATCTTAAATGTCTCCTATCAACAACAAAAAGTTAATAGGTAAGGTCATCCTTTTCTTTGTCCACAAATTTGTACAAATATATACAATTTATGGAAAAGCAATTTATTTGTATAATCTGTGGCAAATCAATTGTTTTTTTCTACAATGTTCTCATAATTGCCCTAGCAATCTTCACAAAACTACAATTATCTCCCTAAGTCAGTTACTGTGAAGTCAGACCTCTCTAGCTTGCTGTATAACTGGGGTGTTTGATTATAACAGGACTTGAGCTTCCAATACATATTGTACTTATAATGTTTTATTTAGTTTGGCTTTATTCTCTTTAGAGGTAAAAATATTTGTTAATGACATTTATGGATTAAAGTCCTTCTAATTATCAGATAAGTGGAAAGAGGAGACACCTGTTTTACCAAGTTGTTTCTTGGACTCCATGTAAAGAAGAGGTACCTTTTAAAAAACTGTTCTCCATCAAATGGATTATTGATATTTCTCTTCAAGGTAATTGCTATAGAAAAAAATGCTTTGGCAATCTTGTTCAGTTTAGTTTACTTCTGCTCTAACTCCACAGTAACCTTTCTTCCTAAGTTCGCTTTCTGCATAAATTGCTTCTTCTTCAACTTTCATTCTTTCTGGAATATGGAAAATGTCTAGCCTATATTTAATTTGGAACTGTTGGAAATTTTGTTCTGGATCTTTGACAGGTCAAAGATTTTAACAGAATTTAAATTCTATTTTAGATAGAACAAGATGGATTCAGAAAGACCCCCGAATTTTTGCAAGTTAAGTGAAATTATTCTGTCTGCCACTATAAGTGGTAGAACATGTATAAAAACTGATCTGCCTGCCTGACATTGCCTGGTAAATTAGCCCATGTTTATCAATGAGTTTGAGCCATCAAACCAGGTTTATCTTTCCCTGTTCTCTAAATAAGTAAATAAATAAAGTCCCGCAGGCAGATAGGAAGAACACTACCTGCAAAGCCGTCGTCGAAAACATCAGAAGCTGGCATAACACGTCCATTTTAACGGAAATGGGTTCTTTATTATTTAATCAGGACGGCTTCTGGGCGATTCATGAACCACTTATTGAATCACCGAGTTTAAGAAATCTGAAAAAAAATATTGGGAGTTGGTAAAACCACCTCCTGATTGATCGATAGTACTTAGTGTTTCAGAATGACATGAGAGACTACTTAAAAAAAAAAAGGCTACTGGCATTTTTAAAGCCATGAAATCGTTTTCAGTTGAACATAGTGAATACTGAATCTCTATCAGTCATAGAAAACTCATTGTGAAAATCCACCAACATCCTTGGCCTATAAGTCACTAAATAAAGAAAGTATGCATTTTATTGACTGAGCTGCAGTTTCTAAACAAATCACCTTTCAAGACTTTTTTTTGAGAAAAGAAAAGAAAATAGGACGTTATGAGTCTTTTTGAGCCAACTATAAAACATAAATGTAAAATAGTCCCTGGTCAAAAAATCACTGGATTTTTCGAAAATTGCATGTGGCTGTTAAAGCAAATAAGTTTTCTTCATTAATAAAAGGGAATAGAGAAATTCAAGGTTACTATCATGTTCTTAAGGTGTCACTGAATGGATCTTTTTAAAGTGCTTTGTTTAAAAAAGAAACTATTTCTTGGTCAGATTATAATCAAGTTGTTTAGTTAATTTATTAAAGTAGATCGAGGAGCAATTCTTCCCAAATCTTTCTTTTGCATCTATTTTACTAATGGCTTTAACATTTTTGGCATTTATAGGCTTACAAAGAGAAATATTTTTAATATACAGAATTAATCATCTATAAGAACCTAATCAGCACTAACCACACATACATACAAAACAGCAACAAGGAAATAAGTCTTAAATAAGCTCTTATTTTTTGGGTTGATTCTTTTTTCATCTACTCAATAGAATGCTACATTGTAGCTATTAATAATTTTACATCTTCAATCAAACCAGTAAGGATTTCTTAAGACTATTTTATCATCAGTTTAGTGATTCCCTTTAGAGTGTTAAGCAGTCTAAACATGCTGTTATACAGTCTTAACATGGATTCAAGTAGAGATGGCTTGGATAGAGATCATATTTGTTCCTTGTGTTTGAGATAAAAAACAGTCCTAATAAATTAAATTGTGCAACTTAAATTTAAAATATAGTAACTAGAAAAAAAGGAGGAAAATCTTAAAAAACACACATGAACACTGAGTATGTTATATAGTTTGCCTTTCTGATGACAGACATCCAGATTCCATTATAAAATAAAGAGCCAAGTCCAGGGAGAAATCCCAGATCTGGCTTGATTTCTGGGGAGAGCAGATCTTCAACAATTTAGGTAATATGATCTCATTAAAAACATCTTGGAAAATGATATGGTTGGTGCTTTTTTTGTTATAAAACCACCAAGAGTTTAAAACTACCACAAATTCTGTGTTTTGTTTTTATAGTCCTTCATCCAGTTTGAGTACTAAAAATGTAGTGTTATAATTATCTATTACTATAATAAAAATGTTTTAGGTTATAATATGATTATTCAGAGAAACTGCCTCCTGAAATTTCTAATTTCTTCAATAGAATAATATAATAATGCAAGAGAGACCCTTTAAATATTTATTGTTGGATCTCTGAGCAAAGCATTGTATACTGAAAATTTGAATCTATGGTTTAGGATTAAAAACAAACATGTAATTTGGAGCTGGAAAGATAGCAGATAGGGTGCTTGCCTTGCATGCAACTGACCTGAGTTTGATTCCAAGCACCTCATATGACCCCCTTGAGTCTTCCAGGAGTAATACCTGAATGCAAAGCTGGGGTAAAAACTGAACATTGCTAGGTGTGGCCCACCCAGAAAAATAAAATTAAAAACATGTCATTGGGCCCGGAGAGATAGCACAGCGGCGTTTGCCTTGCAAGCAGCCGATCCAGGACCAAAGGTGGTTGGTTCGAATCCCGGTGTCCCATATGGTCCCCCGTGCCTGCCAGGAGCTATTTCTGAGCAGACAGCCAGGAGTAACCCCTGAGCACCGCCGGGTGTGGCCCAAAAACCAAAAAACAAACAAACAAACAAACAAAAACATGTAATTATAATTTTTACCATATGACTATTATATATATCAAATAATTTTAAATAAAATTTTCCCTACATGACAATTGATTTTTTTTAAATTTGCATTATAGGGGCTGGTGAATAATACAGTGAGTAGGGTGCTTGTCTTTCACGAGGCTGACACAGGTTTAATCCCGGAATTGCATATGGTTCCCCAAGAACCACCAGGAATGATTCTTGAGTGCAGAGCCAGGAGTAACTCCTGTGCATGTCCAGGTGTGGGGGCAAAACAAGAAATTTCTTTAAATGCACTATTATCAAATTAATTTGACCAAGACAAATTCATGCTTCATGTCTGACTTTTTCACAATATTTCATATCTTTGCTCTAAGGAACAAAAGAAATAAAACTGTTTTTTTTTTTGCAAATCCCCAGAAATAAAACTTTTTAAGGTAATTGATAACATAACAACACAATATTGTTTTGAAATAAAAGTCAAGTAAATATTTCATATCCATTGTAGCATTCTGCATAATTATCTGCAGAGCAGTGTGACTATGGAAGCATTATCATCAGACTCATGTAACAATTGATGTCATTAAAATTAGAAAGGTTAAAAAAATATACCCAAGTTACATAACAGATCTCATCTGTTTTCTACGTTAATCCTGAGGCCCTATGCAGGTGAGCTCAAAGACCATCTGCTTTCCTGACGTGTTGTACCTGAGCTCAGCATTTTTTTTTACATTTAAATAACTAGACCCTTGGGATATACCTTAAGAACAAGCAAAGAAGGTCCTAAACCTTAGCCAAGATATCTATTGATACATAAGACAAATTTTGATTTTCTCATTTTGTTTTCCTGGGTGCTTATTTTTGTTGTTGTTGCTGTTACTGCTAGATATTTAGGCATATATGTTTATGTATATATATTATATATATAAAACTCAGTGTTTTTATTTTTACTAACAAAATAAAATGCAATCAAATAAATGATTATTTGGCCTATGATCTACTAAATTGTGTAGATTTGAACTCTTCCAACTACTAGCTTATTGAACATTATTTCTAAGATTTATCACATTCAACCCCACATATGTCTTAGTTCCAGTTTCTCAAAGGTTTTCAGTAAATTTTCAAGTATGAGATTGCCACAATGTTACATAAAAGCATTTTTGGAAATGGCCTTAGACATCATTGGATCTTATAAAAATTATGCAGTTTGAAACATCACATATAGACTTCTACCAGTAGCTTACTTCTGGAGCAATTCATCATCACTCTCCAGAGATTACTTACTCTAGAAAGCTGGTGATATAGTCTCGGCTGCAGGCAGACCAGGAAAAAGGATTGGTGTTTGCTGTAATGTGAGCTGCCATAAGTTTTGCTGCTTCATGACCTTTAGTCCCACAAGAATTCCCAATTCCATCATGATTCATGCCAAAACTGTTTTAACAAGGAACAAACATAAAAGAAAGAAATTAGAAAAAAAAAACACAAAGCCCTGAAATATCCTCACTTCCTTGTTTGATCATGTATTAGTCTTATCAAGATATTTCTTTCATTGAGATAGTCCAGATCCTCTAAGGAAATATAGGTTTTAGATTTAGAGAGAATAAAAATCATTCAGTCTAAAATATATATTTCTAAATCTTTCTATATGTATTATATTCCATCAAATGTTTATGATATCTCATTAATATAGAGAATAAATGCTAACTTATTTTGTAAGTGAGAAAAACTGAGATTCAGTAAATTCAAGATCATAAAGTTAGAAAATGTTGAAATTGTTCATCAAATCTAATTTTTTGTTTATTTGTTTGGATATTACACCTGGTCACACTCAAGGCTTACTCCTAAGGCTCTCGGAGATCACTCTTAGGACCCTGTTCAGGGCACTGTACAGAGGGGCAGGTTTCAAATAGAAGATGGCTGCAGACAAGGCAGCCCCTTACTGCTGTACTCCCTCTCCAGCCCTTGAATCTGACTTTCAACATAGTAGAGTTTATGCTACCTCGCAATGCTGAATCCAATAAAGGAACTATAGAAAGATGGTTATGATCTGTTGAGTTCTAGCTATATATCAAAGATTTCCAGATTTATTTGGCTACTAACCCCTTTTCAGGAAAAAAAAAACAGAATGAAGCAAAACACACTCAGAACCCCTTGAAAATCAATCTTTCATCAAAGATCCACACACCCCAATTTCTCCTAACATTACCTCTCCATCCATGAGCTGCTCCAACAGCCCACTAGGGAAGAGTATTTCCCACTGTAGGATATGATGACAGGGACCAAAAAGTCCCTTATATTATTATTATTATTATTATTATTATACATAAAGGATAATTAAATGTGTGTTTAATTTATGTCTGTGTTTTCAAAACACATTTTAAAAATTCTTGTTAGGATAAAGGATCATGGACAGATTTTCTTTGCCCCAGCCTTCCTTTATTTTTCAAAGCTTTTATTTTTCATCAGTTTTTGTTCCCAGTAGTTTAGTGCCATCAAACTGATACCAAAAAATTCTCAATGATAAGTTTACAACTTTTTCTGTAAAGATCACATTCATTGCATATGAAAATCCCTTCAAGTATAATAATAGTGCTGTTCCATTGTGACATTCTAACAATGCACCATAATATGTGTACAAGGAAATAAATAAATTGTGAGAAAAGATATATAACATAGATTTTTGTGGAAGAAAATTCTGAAAGGTAATTGAGAACAAATAATTATAAGCTACTAAGTAAAAGTAAATAATCTTTTTGGCAGTGAAGAGACATGGAAGATTTGTAAGAACAATTGACAATTTCTTAGCAGCATATGGACTTCATCTCTATTTTAAACAGGTTATTACAGTAACTCTTTGAAGGAACTATTAAAGTGGTAATAGAACAGTGCCAAGGAGAAGAGTTGGGAGCTCATTACCAATTGAGAAATGATGTTTGTCTAAACTAAGACACTGAATTAGGAAGCAGGATTAGATTTGAGATATGCATGATTCTGGATGGATTTGGCCTTCATAATTACCACATAAAATAGTGAAAAAAAATTAAGACGTAAAGTATATCCATAAATCAGGAAAGGAATAATTCAGGTAAGGGAACTAGCATAAGTTAAGAAACTAAAGTATATAACAGTTTCCAGAAAATTAAATGGAGTGGTTTTTAGGAACCTGATGGTGGGGTTTATAGGCAGTTGAACTAGACATATAATTTATCAAAAATATCAGCTACTGGGAGCTAAATTGATAGTACAGGGGTTATCCTAGATTCAGAAGTAAGCCCCGAGACCATTCAGGAGTGAACTCCAAACAAACAAAAATCAGCTTCATATTTATACAAAATGTATCTCACTATAAATCTGTCATTTACAATCAATATTCTGTATATTTCTCAAAGGTTTAGTTACTGGAGCAGGAGCGGTGGCACAAGTGGTAGAGTGCTTGCCTTGCACATGCTAACCTAGGACGAACCCTGGTTCAATCGCCCAGAATCCCATATGGTCTCCCAAACCAGGAGCAATTTCTGAGTGCAGAGCCATGAGTAACCCCTGAGCATTACCAGGTGTGGCCCCACAAAAAAAATTTTTTTTCTTTTAGCAACAATCTTATATATTGTTGAATCAAGTATAGGCAAATTCTATTGATTCTTTCTGCTGAGGAAAACTTATTAGTGTAAAGTTTGCCCCCAAGATAACTAAATAACACTAGTTAGTCATCAATAACAATAAAACAATATTATAACTATACTTTACAAATCACCACAATGGCAAAATTTAGAAACTTATTATGCTAGCTAAGTCCCCCAAGCACCACCAGGAGTGATTCCTGAGTGCAGAACCAGAAATAAGCCCCCAAACCCCTGGGTATAGCCCATCCCACCCTATCTCCTCCAAAAATGAAAAGAGGTAGATGGAAGGTAATAAGGGAAAGGGGCAGGATTCTCAGACACTTTGATGTTGTCTATAATTGGAACCAAAAAAACCAATAAAATGGAAAACATGAGATCCAAACTACAGTGGCCAAGCAAAAATGTGCACAGATTGTGGGGGGCTGTGTATACCTGGTAGGGCTTGCCTTGTATACAGCCTACCAGGGTTTGATCTCCCACATCTCTTTTTTTTTTAACTTCCCATCTCTTTTGGTCTCCGATCCCCATCAAGAGTAACTCCTGAGTGCAGAGCCAGGAGTAATCCCTGAATGCAGAGCCAGGATTCTGCAGGGATATGCAGGGATATGAATCTGCATACACCAGAGGGCTTAACTGAGCTCTCTTGTTCTAGGACCAATTTCACTCGTTAGAAGCCAATATTTTTGTGAAGTAACTTTAGTATATGGCATACAGTTTTTCTTTGTTTATGTAAGGTCTCCCAGAAGTGGCCAATGGCACAGTCTGTTCCTAGTAATAGGGCCTGACTAATGCTTAGTCCTTTAGGCCCAGCATTGCTGAAAGCCACCCTGAAATACTGAAGTAGTGCTGAAGGTCACCAGGGATACCTGTGACTATGCATGGGGAAGTCTTATGAAGCTGGATATCAAATTCAGGGCCTCAAACATATATATGAGGAATGTGTATTTTTAGCTCTCACATTTTTGAGGCAATTGTAGTAATTGGGTTCTCCTCCTCTTGTCAAAAAAGAACCTTACCCCTCAACCCTCAATATTACTAAATCAATTACATGTTCTTATCACCTGCTTTTGTAAACTCTGAGATCCTGAATAAGTATTTCATGACCTTTTGAGCAGAAATTTATTTGACTTTAGGATATGTAATTCATGCTGCCTAAATTCTTTCCTCTGGAATACACACAACTATTCATAGCTAGCATTTCCACAGTTTAACTACTTTCAGCCTTTTTGTTTTGGTTTGGTTTGGTTTTGGTTTGGGGTCACACCCCTGGTGCTCAGGGTTTCTCCTGGTTCTGCACTCAAGCATCACTCTTTGTGGACTCTGGGAACCATTTGGGATGCGGTGGAGATCAAAACCCTTTGCCTCATGCAGGGCAAATGCCTTCCTGCAGTGCTATCTCTGGCTTCTCCAGCCTTTTTTATTTATCTATTTATTTATTTATTTATTTATTTATTTATTTATTTATTTATTTATTTATTTGGTTTTTGGGCCACAACCGGCGGTGCTCAGGGGTTACTCCTGGCTGTCTGCTCAGAAATAGCTCCTGGCAGGCACGGGGGACCATATGGGACACCGAGATTCGAACCAACCACCTTTGGTCCTGGATCGGCTGCTTGCAAGGCAAACGCCGCTGTGCTATCTCTCCGGGCCCGCACATTTGTTAAGTACAGTTGAGGCTTAGGTATTATACTCCAAGGGAAAAAAATACAACACCAAGAACAATGCCAAGAAAAACAGAAGACAATATTTGCAGAGTGTGGCTTAAAAGGAAAATGATGTTACAATTAGGTTTGCTTTGTTAGTATAGAATCAAATATTTTATAGTATAATTTCTGTAGAAAGAGGTAACTAAAATTATGACTGGAATGCTGATTGATAGTAAAAATGTTCATATGTAATCAATATCTAAAAATACAATTTTAAATAACAAGATCTTACAAAGGGCAATTATCCCATTATGGGGGCCAATGAGGTACAGGAAGCATTATATTCACTTGGCCTGATTGCATTTTTCTCCACATGTAGTAGAGTTTCTTTTTACTAAGGTATCATCTCCCCTGCATCACATTCTGACGAAAACTCAGACTTCAACCCAGATGAGGAAAAATAATCATTCAGGAAATAGAAAAAATATAGAGGAGTTAAGTAAATAACCTTTGATCTATCAACAATATTTTAATATAGAAGTTAATTGAAATCTTATCAGATTTTTTAAATGAAAACTCATGTTAAGATCCTATGTAGGAGGGCCGGCGAGGTGGCGCTAGAAGTAAGGTGTCTGTCTTGCAAGCGCTAGCCAAGGAAAAGACCACGGTTCGATCCCCCCATATGGTCCCCCCAAGCCAGGGGCAATTTCTGAGCGCGTAGCCAGGAGTAACCCCTGAGCATCAAATGGGTATGGCCCGAAAAACCAAAAAAAAAAAAATCCTATGTAGGGAAGTAAAGGACCAAAAAGAAGAGCCAACTTAATTTTGAAAAAGGGTAAAATTCAGTATTTGTTTTTAAAGTGATGAGAATTAAATCAATGTGATACTGACATACGAATCTTTTAAAATAACCACAACAAAAGACATGTGGAACAATAATAAAATTATTAGATCTGAATGGTTTGCAAATTGATGTCTTCTATAACACATGAACATCTATATCTACATACAAATATAGAAAATAATTTAAAGTAAACCTATTGCACAAGATAGCCAATTTGGCTTACATTGATTTAGATGTACAGTTTAAAATAATTTTGGGAGACAAACTATTTCACTTTAAAAAATGGTATGTATGTTTATTATGTCCAAAATACTAACCGAATCTGATTAAATATTTTCACAAATATTAAATATATGCCTCTGAAAGGAAAAATAATAAATGACTATACTGCTATAATTTAAAGTAAAATAAACATTTAAAAATAAATGTGAAGGGGCAGGGCGGTGGCGCTAGAGGTAAGGTGCCTGCCTTGCCTGCGCTAGCCTTGGACGGACTGCAGTTTGATCCCCCTGTGTCCCCCAAGCCAGGAGCGACTTCTGAGCACATAGCCAGGAGTAACCCCTGAGCGTTACCAGGTGTGGCCCCAAAACCAAAAAAAAAATAAAAATAAAAATAAAAATAAATAAATGTGAAGTTAGTATTAAAAACATCAGGTAATAAAGGAGAAGATATGGGAAATTTACTAAAGAAGTTACAAGTATTTTCAAGATCTTCAGGTAGATGGTTCTGATTCTATTATGCCTAAATTAAAATTTTTTGGTTTTTTTCACTGTGATTCATAAACATCACATAACCCTAACATAGTTGTTTTTCTTTATATTTTATATATAACCCTATATATATATATATATATATATATATATATATATATATATATAGTAACCCCTGAGCATCATCGGGTGTGGCCCAAAAAAACAAAAATTAAAAAAAAAATCTTTTCTCATTGTTAGTAGGAATATCATCTGCTTCAGCCTCCCTGAAAAACTATGAGTTTTCTCTGTAAGAACAGTGTTTCCATATAACACAGTAAATATACTTCTTGGCATCTACTCTAAGAACACAGAAATGCTCACATGAAAATATATATGCACACCTATGCTCACTGCAGTGCAATAGCCAGGACATGAAAACAACACACATATTC